>NC_029792.2:128660180-128663878 GCF_000816755.2 Arachis ipaensis | reverse complement strand
TTATGTTGTTCAATTAAGTTATTTATTTATTAACCTATTCAAAATAATATCGAAAATAGAATACTAATCAATTAAAGCAATAATTGTTAGATTTTTTTTCTTTCATAAAATCTTGAGGGATTAATTTTTCACCTATATAAGAATGTGTTTTATTTTGATCAAAATTAAATTAGTGTATTTATACAATTTCGATAATTTCATGGTTCTCCTTAATAGTTTTTTCTTTGATCCTCTTGATCTCTTTTTTGTCCCTCTACCACCAATCATATTTGTAACATCCTCAATTTTAATTCTAGATAAAAATCATCTAATTTTAAGTTTCAAGCGCCAAATTATAATTCGTCGAAATTGGTCAAAGATTGGTTTTTACTAAATTTTACAAAATGTTCATTTTTACAAATTCTCAATTTGCATCTTTCCAAAATAACCTAAACCAATCCTAGACACTCTTATTTTGGGAATGGATCCTCTCAATTTTTTTAAACAATTAAGAGAGTAAAGTGTGATCTTTCACTATTAATTTTATAAGTAGGACTAAAAATAAATATAAAAAAATTAATAAAAAATTAAATATCACACTTTACACTCTCAATTTTTTTTAACAATTAAAAGTATCCATTCTCAATATATATAACACAAGATGTATCCAATCTTCAATTAATCACAAAACTAATAGAATCTCTCACTCAAATTCTTTTATGGTATCACAGAACTTAGGTTAGGCATTTTTGGCTACTAGCACAGAATCATAAGTTTTCAAAGATTAAAAAACAAAAGATTATTACTTTACGACATGGCTTCTCTTTTGTGAAAACAACTTTTAAGAATCGCATGTTTAAAAGTACACATATATATTGGCCAGGTTTGGGCTAAATTTTAGAATTATTTTTATAAAAATCTCTAAAATTAAAGTATAATAATCTAAAATTCAGCTCAAATTAGTAAAAAAGTATGACATTTTCTGTTTCTAAATACTTGAAAAAGATATGCACTATGTATTGTTATACTATGTATATCTTTTTTGTTTTAGCCAAAACAAATTTTTTACCATTTATTAAAATTGAAACTCTTATTCTTGCACATAAAAAAACAATTGAACGCTCTAGAAAAATAAAATTAGGCTCAGTTTAGGCTAATTATATTCAAACTTATTTTTAAAGTTGAATTTCTTTTTTTTGTAAGTAATAAAATTATAATCTAAAATTTTTTTATTATAGAAATGTTGATATTATTTCATAAAATTATTTTCCACAAAAATTTAAACTGATAAAATGATATCCATAAATAGTTATGAAAGATACCAAAAATTAGTGAGTGAGAAAAAAAAGAATAGACTTTTAGAGAGAAGATGAGCAAAGAAAAAAGAAAATTTGTGATTATTATTCTGATTCAATAATGTTGTACATTTAGTTTATTACAAGTTTATATATGCGAGCAAAGATAGTGAGCCACTAACAAACTTTCCTGTAGGGGTGTGCATGATCCGGCCCGGCCCGAAGACCCAACCCGGTCCCGAACACTTTAGGGACTAATTTGGTGTGATTTCATCGGGTCTAGGGCCGGGTATGGGTCTCAAAAATAGACCCGGTCATAATTTTGGGTCGGATCCGGGCCATAGTTTGGGTCACCCGAAATCGGCCCGGTGGCCCGGTCATCATATATAATTAATATTTTGTGTTATTAGTGATGGATGATGGCTATTATTATGTGAAATTTAAGTGTTGTAAACCTTAATATTTTGTGTTATTAGTCATTATATATAAGATTATAAGTTAATATTTTATGTTTAAAATGCATAAGACTTTAGACTAATGCATAATATTGTGTTATTTGTATTGATTTAAATATTTGGTGTTATTAGGCAATATTAGTATTGATTATGGTTATGCTTTAATTTTAGAGAAGAGTTGGTTCTTAGTATATATTTCTAAGTGAATTTTACCATGTCAAATAATGATTGGAGTCTTGGAAATTTGGATATTTTTACATGCTAACTTACAAGAAGATATCAAGGTAATATAATGTTAACGGCCCGGTTTTCACCCGGTTTTTACCCGGTATAATCGTGGCCCGAAAGTGTATAGATTTCATCGGGTTTAGGGTCGGGTTCGGGTCTTAAAAATAGGCCCGGTATATATTTCGGGTTGGGTTTGGGTCACACCAAACCCGGTTTCACCCGGCCCATGTACACCCCTACTTTCCTGCCTCAGCATAACAGAAAAGAAAAGTTAAACTAACTCAACTAACTCTTCTAACTGATTACTTGCTCAGTATGTAATTGAGTTCATAACTTTTTCTCTATATAATCTACATGTGTTTCTCTATCATGTTCTCTATTACTAAATCTGCACTTTTAGTTTGTCCTAAAGTTATGTATGCAATTTGAACTGAACTAGAGACATGGCTTGTTTGAATAATTTTGTTTGTGACATAATCTCTTATAAAATGCAAGTTTATTTTAAAATGCTTTGCTTTTGAAGAAAAGATCGAATTTGTTGCGAAGAGCACAGCACTTTGATTATCACAATATATTATAGGCACTTTTTGTATAGACCATTTTAACTCACTTATCAGACCTTTAATTTGATCTAAATTAATTCTGCCATTAAATCTGTCAATATTCTGCTTCTATACTTGATCTAGTCACCACTCATTTATTAGACATTTATGGCTACTAGCACAAAATCACAATCTTTCAAAGATTGAAAAACAAAAGATTATTACTTTATGACATGGCTTCTCTTTGGTGGAAATAACTTTTAAGAATCGCATGTTTAAAAGCATACATGTATATTAGGTTTGGGCCAAAATTTAGAATTATTTTTTTAAAAAATCTCCAAAATTAAAGTATAACAATTTAAAATTTAGCTTAAATTAATAAAAAAAAAAAATGACATTTTTGCTTCTAAATACTTGAAAAAGATATGCATTATGTATTGTCATAAAATTATTTATCACAAAAATTTAAACTGATAGAATGATATTTATAAATAATTATATGTTGAACATTATGAAATTTATGATTAATATCCAACCACCATACACAATGTTATCCATATGACTCATCGTATCTTAGAAATTAAAGGAATTGGTTTATATTGCAATCTGTTATTGGTTCATTTTGGTTCACAGCTGGTTGATATGATTGTAAAAAGTTTTATATCACGCATGATAAGTGTATATAACTAAAGTCCAATTATTTTTCTATTAATATTTGATTGGTGATCTTTCAAAGATGACGATAAGATATTAATATATTATATATTTTCAAATATGATAAGGTTATTTTATTTAAGGTCATTGTAGAATTAGCCAGCTTCACATTTTTCTTTTTATAAAATCACACTAACCACATCTTCATTAACAATTGAGTTGTGCTGTGTGTGGTGTCTATTTTTCATTTTTTATTTATTGACGTTGTGTGGTGTTTATATATTGATTATAAACAAAATTTAGGTAAATTCGGTACTAATCAATTAATTAACCTATAAACTTATAAATATAAATACTTATGGATTGTCTATATATATATTCACACTCATCTACTCATTATCTAATGATGGAATACGTGTGTTATTACAATAATAAAAATATAAAATACAAATCATGCCAAATATAATATAAGTATTATAAAGTGAATATATAATAATAGAAACTCACGTATAGTTATTTTTATGTGAAGTTGGTAGTTGAAAACT
>NC_029792.2:128654928-128660017 GCF_000816755.2 Arachis ipaensis | reverse complement strand
AAAATTAAACTATTAATCAATTTTAGAATTTATGATCTAGGGTTTAAATTTAAAATAAATAAAATAATTTTAAAAAATTGACTGAAAAAAATTGATTATAAATAGTTATAAATAATCAGTTAATAAGTGGTATGATATCTACTTTAATTTTGTATGTAGAAACCACGTCAAATTGATTCATCATGAAAATGACTGAAGTAATTAACCTCCTCTACTAAGAAGACAAATTAAGCAAGGAACGTACTGTACGATTGATTGTACGTAGATTGTGGCCTTGGACCACTATATGATGGTGCAATTTGACCTTAATAACCATAATAATATCATGATATTCTATATGTGTCATTTCACCAAAGAAAACAAAGTGTATTTTTGTGGAAGCTCCTACAAGGGTTATCTGAAATTAGGTTATTTTTTGACCTGATCATGAGGTCTAGATTTTTTTAGGGGAGCGTCCGATTTCTATTAGTGTCGAGGTGTCGCCGTTTAAGTTACTCGTGAGGAGGTGAGGGTAGAAACATGCCTACTTTATACTGGAGGAAGGGGTTTGAACCCATTGGAAACATTTTGGAAAATTTTCTAAAAATCAACACAAGTTGACACTTGGCAGCGCTGGAGGGTTTAGAGCACGGTGAAATTGCAAATTGTTGGTCCATTGTACATTCACCTTCAACGTTGACTGAGCGGTTCGGACCGGTCCGATTTTTGCCAGTTTTTATCGGTTCACACCGGGTTAGACCGGTTCTCTACCTTAAACGGTCGCAAACTTGGACCAGACCGGTATTGAATTTGATTTATTAATTTTTCGGTAGAATCGACCGGTCCGGTCCGATTCTGACAACTATAATTAAGATCTCTCTTCTAGATTAATAAAAAATATCTTAAGAATTAGTTATTTATTTTAATAAATAGAATTAAATTTATGTTTTTATGTCTGACTTCTAAAATGTTAGAATAATTATCAATCAGATAACATCTTTTGATTAGACTTTATTTATTTTAAATTTGACTGTATTTTAAATCCGTATATGAACAGAAGTTAATGTCAATTTTAATGTACTAAGTTGAGATATTACAAGGTACGTGATAAGGTTATACATACCTAGAAAGCAAACAAATTTAAACATTTTATTTACGCCTACTAATTATATCTTTGTAACAATTGCCATGAAGTTTAATTTCCTAAAATGATGTCATCCACAAAATATATGCTGACAAAAAAAAGTTGTCAAACTATATAATATATACACCAATACTATTGATCATGAAAAATGATGAATAGTCGGTAGATTTCAATTGTTAATATTTTCCCCCTACACTAATCGAAATCTATATTATTTGATTTTAATAATGTTGACATTTGATTATATGTGTTAGAAAGAGAAGAAAGAACAATAAAAAAATATTTATCTAAAATAATATAACAATAATTATATTCTAACGATATGTAAGAGTAAATTATTTAAATGGTAACAAAAATAATTTTAGAAAACAAAAATAATAAAATTTTTGAAAAATTTTAAATAACAATCTTGTCATTGAGCACAAATAGTAAAATACTGACGTGAAAAATACGGGTATATTTTAATAATTTATTCGCATTATCATAATAATGAAAATGCAAGTGTCAATTTTTGTTACATAACATAAAACAAAGTTTATAAATTGCTTGGTCCTAATCTACAAGCTAAGAGCTAAGGCTATAAAAATGGACATTTAATTAGTACAGTATAATCCGTATATGCATGGTTGTGATGTCAAATAATTAAAGCACGCGTGCTATAAGAATATAAACAGAACACAAAAACAAGACTCTATATAAATACAGGTACAATATAAATATATAATTTGAGACTATAAACAATGTATTTTCTCGAAGAAGATAAATTTTTTTGTTGGACATGTGAAGAAGTTTTTTTGGAACGATACCTACTAATAAGCCCATTTTCAAAAAATATTATTCTTTTAATTTTGGGCCGAATTTGACCAAAATAATTTGGAGCCAGGATGTCAATCAACCAAAAACAAAAGCCTATATATTTCTACTTTCTAAAACAAAAGGTTCTAGTTAAAAAAAAAAACCAAAAGATTCTATTTTATTTTTTGGTCATACAACACTCAATACACACAATGTCAATGGTTCATCTAGGCAATATTTGATTTGAGAGACATAGACACTGAGACACAGATACAATAATACATATTTATTGTTTATTTGTTGAGACACGAATTTTTATCAGACATGGATGGAGCTCGTCCATTCGTTGGGTGATCCCTTGCTCTCACGTTCGAGTGTTTGCTCGTCGTTTAGGCCGGTGAGTGAGAATTCTGCTCATTGCAGTCACCTTCGGGGTTCTTCGCACCTGGATAGTACCAGGACCCTTGTGCCCCGGCCCTTGATCAGATAAATCCGCCCGTCCTATGACCAAAAACGAAATACAATTCGAAATGAGCGCAAACATGAAAACCTTCTATTCTACCTTCTAAAATGAAATTAGCTCAATACACACAAGTTCGCAAGTACATAAATACACAAAATTTGTATCCTTAAACAACGGGTGAAACACAATTTTTAGACATAGACACAATTATTTCAATTTTCTAGACATCGACAAAAAAAAAAGACATGGACACAATTTTTTCCCATTTTTTTTAATTATGTCTTTTACAGATTTTCTTTTCCCTTCTTTTCATTTTTCATGCTTTATTTCTTTCTGCAGCAAATCTTCTTCTTTTTCTCCCTCACACCCAAACCACTATCTTCATCTTTCTCCTCCCTTTTTCCAACCAAACAATCATTGCCTCTCTTCCTTCCCTCCTTCCTCTTTTTCTTTATTCTTCGCTTCTATTCCATTACCGCTGCCGTCGCTTTTTGCCATGGTTGCTTCCAGATCCGTTTTTCACATTATCTCCATATTTGCTGTTCTTCTTCTCCCTTTTTGAGTCCGCCACTTTTGCTTCTCCTCTGTCGCCTTTCTACTGCCGCATCTCTCCTACTCTTTCTCTTTGCCCACTCTTTTTTAAATTTGTTTTAATTTTTCTTCTTAAAAAAAATTGTTGAATTGATTATTAAATAGAATTCTTGTAAAGAGTCTGGTAACAGTAATAGTGAAAGTAAATAATATGGATACTATAGACTTTTTAATAATTTATGTATTTTGTGTGTTTATGTTCCAAACATAAAATATGTATACATGTATTGTATGTCTATATTTTCTTTATTTATGTCTCAGTATCTATGTCTTTTGATATACACTAACCAAACGCAGTCTATTATCTCTAGTGAGACTTGAACCAAGGTACAGCATTTTAAGAGACATGATAATGGACTACTAAGCTAAAGCCTCAGCCGTAAAAAGGTTTTACTTTGAAAGAAAAAAGATTCTACTTCTATTTCTATTAGAAAAGCATTAAAGCAACTTGGTGGAGTAGTGATCCCACTTAAATAAGTGTCAAGAGGTTCGAATCTTGTGTTATATATGTAGTAATTTATTAGTTAACAATAAACTTTTAAATAGAATTTAAATTTACAACGAATTAATCATGATCTTGTCAAATTAAAAAATACCATAAAAGACTATAAAAAATAAAAAAAATATTAGATAATCAACACTGAAAAATATTATTACATAATTAGAATAAATTATTATTTTTACTTACGAATATTTAGAATGTTGACAAATTTATTTACGAAAAAATAAAACTAATCTTTATCCATTAAATATGAAAATATAAAATTCTCTTTATAAAATTACTCAAATATAATCTTAAAGAATCATTTAAAATGTCTAAATTACTTTCTAACCTAATATAATCCCAAATGTAATCTTACTCCACTACCATCAGTCCACCGCCATCAGAACAAAGTATATCTGTATATTGTTAAATCCTAATTAGTAAAAGCTTTGAAAATCAGAATAGGTAACTATTATGGTTTGATTTGCTACAATTTTTTTTTTTTATATTATTAGTTTGTGCAGGTATATCCAATCGATAATAAAGCATTATATGGTACATTACCAAGACAAAGGACATGCTATTTAAACAAAGATAATTTGGCTTCTTAAAGAATATAAAATAAAGAACGGTTCTATCATTTTAATAAGTTATTTAGCTAACTAGCCCCTTGAGTGATAAGGCGTGAAACGAGGAATACTATGAGTATATTTGATTTTGAGGATAGAATAAGATAAAATATTAAAAATAAAATATAAAAAATAAAAATATAAAAATTAATGTTTAGATAAAACAAAAAATTATAAAGATAAAGATACTATTCTAATATTTGAATTAATTATAAAGATAAAATTTATTTAGCTAAAATAATATAATTTGGATAGATAATAAAAAAATCAGTAATTTTTAAGCAGAAAAAAAAGTTTTCAATGAATCTTTTAATAAAAATAAATTGTTTTATCATTTGTTGAATTTAAAAGAAATGAAGATAAGTTTTCAATGAATCATTTGTTGAATTTTTTACATGATTTTGTGATTTTTTGAGTTCTAATATTTAGTTTGTTTTTTTTATTCAATTTTGTATTCGGTTGTAGACACTTCTATAGAAAAAATCACAACTCGCAAAATGTCGACAATTTAAATTTGGCATTTGAAAAATGATGAAAAAAAGTTATGATGGAACTTGATGGCGATGGACAAGGTCGAGATAATGGTGCGAACTTATTGATACGGTTTCCGGGTGTAATGGCTCGTAGAGCTGTAAATTGGAACGGTCCTTGGGGCTGAAAATTTATGGTGTGTAATTAGTTTTAGTAGTATTGTATATTTTAACAAGTCTAAACGTATTTTTAGATTTATAACCGGTGGAGTCTCAGCAACGTATCTCAACAGGTTAAAATTTTAGAGAAAAAGTTATGAATATGAAGAAATCAAAATCCAGTTGGTAGGTCAAATTTTTGTTATCAAAATATGATGATAAAGTGCCTAATCTATTCAGTAATATGCCAAATATTTAGTTGGTGTATTTAATAAGTAATAGTTAAAGTTTTATATATATTTATTCTAGAAGATGTTAGAATTTTTTTATTTATGTTAAAATTTTCTTATTATCTTATTATATATATACAAGTTT
>NC_029792.2:128642084-128654877 GCF_000816755.2 Arachis ipaensis | reverse complement strand
TCCTTATTAGTATATTTTTTATTGAAAAATGTTAAATATTATATATTTAAAAATTTTGATTTTTGTTATTAATGTTATATATAAATATAATTTTAATTTAATAAAACTGTTCAATTAGCCACGGTCAAACTAAAATAAAGGCTACAAATTATTAAAAAAAAGTTAGCTATGGAAAAACATAGCAAATTAGTACAAATTCGTCACGGATTGTATGTGAAAAATAGTGCGAGTTAGCTACAAAAATAATGTGATTAAATAACCCAACATTAGACACGAAAAAAATTGTGACTGAAAAATTCGGTCTGTATAAATTAACTACGATGAAGTGTGGTAGAATTATACTTTTTGATTTGATTATTCTTATTTAGCCACGCATTACGCGTGGGCAATGATATACAAATCGTAGCTCTTCGAAGGTCTCCACGATATTTAAAACAGTGGCTAATAACTCCAAAATCGTGGCAAATTGAAAATCCAACCCCCCGATTAGTCACAAATATTCTTTCGTAACCAATGTATGGTTGCTACTGTTATTTTGGAGTTTAGCCACAATTTTTTTTCCGTGGCTAAACCCCTTATTTCTTGTAGTGTGTGTTTTTAAACATTACTTTTATTTATTTTCATATTCTAAATTTTGAATTAGAATAAATGACCATTTGTACTCATGAAAGATGAAAACGCCGACATATGTACCCATAGTAGACCGAAACTGATTTTGTACCCATGCAAGATGACAAAAGTACCCTGCCTTAGATTGGCACTTGCTTCGTGCTTATACAAACCTACGTGGCACTCCAACCCTCCAAAACCCTATCTACGTGGAATTGAACGCTGCTATATGGTCGTTTGATAAGGATTAACACATCAAGTCGAAACCCTAGGGAGTCATCTTTTTCAATTTGAACCACACCCCAATAAATGCAATCGAGTTAAATTTCATCCAATGTCAAATGCACCTAAGGAGATAAAGAATTATCTCGTGAGCCCTGGAATGTCTTTGCGAAGATTTAACTCTGTTGCAAATGATGGAAGTCACAGCAGTTCTTCAAGTTCGAAGATGATGAAGGAAAATAAGCTCGACGGCAAATGCTTCTATGGGAGGATTGTTGTGTTGCTAGAGTCTGGCACCATGACGATCCCTAATAGATGGTTCATCAGATGTCCTGTGTGGGCGGTAATGGACAGGCTCTGTTATTGTTGAGGTGAGAAATCTATTTTTGGCATTATAGTTGATATTTGGGCTCTTTTTTTTTTCTAGACAAGAGACTGCAAATACTTTGTGTGGGTCGATGAAATTGAAGAAGGATGGGAGGGCCTAGCAAGACCTTTAGCAAAAAGAAATTCCGAGCAGTCTTATTCAAGGCACAAAGATGGACTGACTGTCACTTCTGGTGGGAAAAATCAACAAGCATCCTCAATGATGGTTAGGAAGATAGAAAAATTTAGGGGTGAACTTAAGAGAATGAGACTGTTGCTTTCAACCATTGCGTTGGGGATAGCATTTTGTTTATTTTATGAGTTGTATTTGGTGATAAAAATGTAAGATTTGTGTGATTTGGGATCTTTGGTAATAAGATAGTGAATTTTTTTTTCTGAGATTAGCATGACATGATGCTTAAGTCATGGTTACGTTGTTTTAGTTTTTTTTTTTTTATTTCTGATGCATTGACATATACACCAATTCTTTGATTTCTGGTAGCGTTTTGTTTAGTTTGTAGTTGTTGCTGCCATGTAAATTGACATAAAGTTTATCTTTAGACAATGCCAATGTAAATTCATATGAATCTCTCTATTCTTCTTAAGAAGGCAATTATCAGCTAAACAAGAAACATGGCAAGATGATGGTTTCAGTTTCGAATTCAAAGTTTCTTCCAAAATCAAACTAAGGTGCTATTAAAAGACTCATAAAATAACCATTGAAATTAGTTGATTCTGATTCTCAAAAATAGTAGTTATCACATAAGCCAATGAAGGCAAGTTTGGTTGCTCACAAGAGGCCCTCAATCCAGCATAACTACTTTACCCTAAAACAGACCATGAGCATGCATAACACAATACAAGAGTCTTGGGTCGCTCTTTAATATAACAAAACAACAAAAGGCAAGCATGAGTAGTCGACGATCAATGTCGAGTACATGAAAATACTAAAACATAACATTCTAAAAGCATTAAATTCCTCTCTTGGATACGTCTACAAACCCATCAGTTTCTATCAAATTGGGGTTGAGTTACTGCTCCCACTTGAGACACCATTTTTTGTTCTGCTTAATGCGCCTATCCTGCCACGTCCTCTGCTTTGACCTCTACCTCTAATAGCTGTTCCTCGGCCTCTAGCACCTGGAGTCAGCCCCGGTATTAGCTTGAACTGCACGAGTCGTGTGGTTGTCCCTACACTAGTACCTTATAGTGGATGAGTTGTAGTTTCAGAGTTGTGTGTGGAGGGTGTAGTAGATGGTTTGTTGGCAGATGGGGCAGGTGTTTGCTGTGTTTTTGCAGTCGGAGGTGGTCGCTTAACACTTCTTCTTTTAACTTATTTTTTGGATGTTGCGTTGTTTGTTGGAGGTTGTTGTTGTGTGCTTGTTGGCGGCAACATTCCCTGTGGTTGCCGAAATCTAAAGAACAAACCAATCAGAGGTCAACAATATATTCTTAAAGCAAATTAACAAATTCTTACTCATGTAATGCACTTACTTGAGCAGTGTGTGGTGTTGCGGAATTGTTTCTGTCCTCAGTGGCTGCTGCTTCAGCATCTGCAGCCTTTATGTCTCCTCCCATAATATTTCAGCCAGCATGTCTTCATCCTCATCCCCTGCAGGCACTTGCGAAGCAGCACTCCCTTCACCCATTGTCTCTTTTCTCTTTTTACAACTCCTCTTATTATGACCAGCCTAAGGCAAATAATATTCAATGTAAGTTCAACATGAATTGGTCACAGTATAATCATAGCATTTGGTAATTCTATTGGTCTTAAATTTCAGGATTCAATAGCTTAACTATTGAAGGGGTCAAGAATTGGTCACACATACCTAGAGGCAGTATTTGCAGACAATAGTTTCAATCCTCCTCTTTGTTCTATAAGGTCACTCTTATCAGCAGGGGCATCGTTTCTCTTGTCTCTGTTTGTTGAAGGTCTACCTATTCATTTTCTGTACCGTAGTGGCAGAATGGGTAGGGTGTCAAGGTGCTCCTAGAACTCCTGGCTTGGAACTGGACGCATAGAACACTGATACGCCGCATTGTATGCACCCATGGTCAGCCAGTTATATGCATACTCTTTCGGGTCTCCTGTTTTGGTAACCTAAAGCAGCACATGCATGTTTACACGGTAGCCCAGTTAGTTGCCAAAGTCTACAACTGCACGTACCTTTGCCCAAATCCACACTTACCTTCACGGATAGACATTGCACTTCATAAACATTGCCCGCATCATCTCCGGTGGGAAGAGGCCTCCACTTGTTGCTCTCTCTCTCTTCTCCCTTTCTAACCTGCTCTGCTAGGTTAGGGCTAACCTTCCGCTGTACCCAACCAAAGCCTTTTTATTCCTAGCCGAAATCCTCATTACGTAGCACCTCACTTCCTCTAACATCGTAATTATTAGTTTGCCCCTCATCTTCTTCACCTTGGCATTAAACACCTCGCAGTTGTTGTTTGTGTAGTTGTCCATCTTTGGGTATTCACTAAAATGGTCTCTGCTCCATTGTTTTGGACTGATCTTGTCCAGGTAATCCCATGCCCCAGCATTGACCTTTTTTGGCCTATCCATGGCAGCATTGAAGCCTTGTGTTGTGGTTGCCTTAGCACATGACCACATACACATTTTCAACTGTAAGTCACTCCATTTTTTGCAAAAGTTTTGCCATATATGCATGGCACAGAATCTGTGGTTTGTATTTGGGTACATTTCTTGCACAGCAGGTATTAATCCCTGCAGGCATACATCAAAATCAACAGCTCAAGAATCTTTCAATAAGATTAATAAGTGACTGACAGACTTCAATAAGTTCAAGAATTGATCTTTTAGTAAGTTTAATAAGTGACTAATCAATGAAAAAATTATAATAAATACGATAAATATCTGATTATATATCTTTAACAACAATATACAAAATCTACAAAAGCAAGCACAATCACTGCTGGTTGTAAAAAATATGTATAGGCATAATTAAAGTCACAACGAACTGATGAATGAAAAGCAAATAACAGAAGAAAAAGCACTTTAACCAAGTAGAATATATAAGCTAGACAACGCCATGCAACAAGAAGCACTTAATTGCTATAGCAAAAGCACTTTAACCAATAAACGATTCTTAAAATAGACTTCCAATATCCAAAAGGATATATTTTGATTCCACTATAAAGCTAGTAACCATGATTGATGGCAGAGGATAAAATTAACCTCCAATCATATACGCTAATTTATCAACAGGGTGCATATAGCTAGGTGTAAAATAATTAGACTTTTTACCCTAAACAAGCATTTTGATATACATCATATACATCAATTATCCTAAACAAGAATTTTGATATACATCAATTATGCTAAACAAGCATCAGGATATAAGTCAATATACATCAATTATACACATCAATATACTAAACAATGCATCAGAATATACATCAATATAACTCTAAACAAGCATCAAGATTGCAATATACACCAGATTTCATTTTAGTATATGAATCAGAATTTATTAAAAAAAGGTACCTTTTGCATATCTGATATGAAATTAAACCCATTCGCTTGAAAATCTCCCATATCCTCCTGAAGTATCTCTAAAAATCACTTCCAACTTTTTTTGTTTTCTGATTCCACAATTGCACAGGCAATAGGATAGATATGATTATTTGCATCGTGTCCTATTGCTATCAGTAACTGCCCCCTGTAATACCCTCTAAGAAAGGTCCCATTCAACCCTATTAAAGGTCTACAATCACCCACAAATCCTTTCTTGCATGCATCAAAGCACACAAAGATAGTGAAAAAGAGGATTCGAATTAGGCATAGGATTCATGTGTATCCTTACTGTCGAGCCAGGGTTAGTCTTCAGTATCTCATTAGCATAATCACGAAGTCGTGCATACTGTGCAATATCGGAACCCTCAATCCTCTCCTTTGCCTTCTTCATAGATCTATAAATTTTCCTCTCATTGATTAGTACATCATACTCAGCTATGAAGTATTGGTCAGCCTCTTTCACTGTCAAATTTGGTTGAATTTTAATCCTCTCCTCTAGCTCATCTATGACCCATTTTCCATCTGCTGACTTATAGTGATTGTCTCTGTTGTAGGTGTAACACCCTAAGTTTTATACTATCGCGGAGGTCTTTAAAATAAGGTGCCACACTTGATCAAGAAAAATAATGACTTAATCGTTGCGCAAGGAAGGAGTAAATGCGCGTAGAGCGGAAGATGAGTAGCACTAAAACGTTGGAATTTGAATAAAAGTGAAATAACATATTAACCATGAGTACGTTTCAAAATACTTATAGGAAACTAAAACAAGAAAAGAAACTAATTACGTCCTAAACTAATCTCGTCGAAGAGGCTCCCATACTTGCATCATATCCTATCCTTGATCAGGACTCTTCAGTTATTCACGAATCGAGGTACCAAGGGTCTCCCTCCAACACCTTTTCGCGTAGTGAAGACCCGGTTCCGTTGCGTGGGATGAACCAAAACTCGACGGGGTGCCGAAGTGGGGGAATAGGGCACGTATTCCACCCTTGGACTTCCGCAAGGGTTCAACTCCTCCTCTGGATCCTCCTCCATGGTGTCTTCCTTCTGGTCAGGGTTGTCGGATTCCTCTTCCTCGGTCTCGGAGTCGGACTCGAGGTGTACCACCTTAGGTGACCGCTTCCTAGATGTTGAAGCGTTCCTATCTAGGAAGGTTACGGCGGGCAGCTGGGGTTCTTCTTCCACGAGTTCTCGACCTAAGTAGATAGTTTGGAGCACGGTAGTAGTGGTCGCAACTACCCACGCGTGCTTTGAGGGGTCATACTCAGAAGTTACCCTCGGGGGCACTGCGTCGTCTCTATCCGCTGTACCATGTTCCTCTGGTGACAGTATGGGAAAAGAAAGGGAGTGGGAACCTAACGTCTCAGTAGGAGTGCTATGCAAGACCTCCATATCCATCTCCAGCCCACGTGCGGGATTTTAAAAAAAGGAGCGTATAACATGGCATGTAATATGCATCTTTCTTGTAAAACATGTGTGCAAAAAAAGGAAAGCATATAGGAAAATAGAAGGATAACATCTTAAGTAACATCAACATAATCATAATTAAATCTAAAAAGAAAAACATAGAAATCAAACTTTCATTCGTGCCTTCTCCTTTCTTAATTTATAACTTTTATGGAGGGTATTGAGCTCAAACCGGTATAAGTGAGAGTCCCCTTCCCTTACCGAAGGTTCTTATCCCAAACGTTTTGGCGATCACCTTCCCTTACCGAAGGATCATTCCCTCGATTCAATTTACAATTAGGTTGTTTAAACATACACGAGAGAAAAATCATATAAGAAGAGATCATGCAAGAAAAGGGACGATTGTGATGATAAAGGGATATATGAAAATCATGAGACTCTAGCATGTGTATGGATTTTCTAATTAAAAGATCTTGGTAATATAATAGCATGGATTGAAAGAGGTCCTATCAAAGTGCAGAAAGTAAGGCATTTTAAATAATTGCACAAAATATTAAAGAAATTATGTATTCTCGATCCTAAAGGAATAATATAATGGTGCAAACAATCATATAGGTGTACATAATAAGAATAGAGTATATTAAATATTTGAATAAAATATTTAAGAAAGCATGTACTCTTGACTTTAAAGGAGTAACAATAACATAATGATATGCACATAATAGAATAGGGTATATTAAATATTTGAATAAAATATTTAAGAAAAGCATGTACTCTTGACTTGAAAGGAGTAATAATAACATAATGATATGCACATAATAGAATAGGGTATATTAAATATTTGAATAAAATATTATAAATAATAATATAATAATGTAAGAGATCACACATATGCATATAATAGAATATGGTATGTTGAACAAGACAGTATAAGAAGGCATGTATTCTCGGCCCTAAGGGAATATTAATATAATAATATAGGAGATTGAATAAGCATTATAAGAAGGCATGTACTCTCGACCTAAGGGAATATTAACAATATAATCATATGAAAGAGCACAAAATGAGTATAGTGAATAATTGAATGAACATCACAAGGAGACATATACTAATGATTCAAGAAGAAATGAATGACATGGTTGACAGACATGATCAACATGATGAGTGAAAGATAATTAATGCCATGATAACATTCGTGAATGGAAGAAAATAAAAATGGAACATAACACATGCCAAGCATTTTAAAAACATAATTCCCTACTCTTTTTCCTAAGGCTTCTTTGAGCTTGCCTCTTGTGTTTGCCCGCAGAATATTATTTCTTTGTAGAGAGAGAAGGGAGAGGATTAGTGTTTGAGAGGAGTAATTTTTCTACCTATGTGTGCTCCCCTATTTATATACATTTGGGGATAGGGTGGTTGGGATATTTTAAATTTCAAACGAAGGGTGGTTACTAGGTTCTTATCCAAAAATTCAAAATTTTAAGCTTATCTCCCAACTGATTTTCAAATTTCGAATTTAACTTTTGGTTTCTAGAAGGGGTGGTTGTTACAGCAGGTTTGTTCATTTACAAAGGTCTTTACTTGATAACTTGTTGGAAATATCCTCTTGGCACTGTATATTTGCCAAGGACAGTGCTCATCGTAGCATATAGCCTTTGATCTTGTAGAATCACAAGGAGCAAAGAATATGCTCCTTCCAAATGTTGATATTAAACTTTCGGACAGCCTTCCTGAAATGGTTGAGAGTCTCAAACTCCATCCCCAACTCCAACCACACCTGGCTAACCGGGGCATCAGCATTGCTCTGAGGAAAAACTGGAGTCTGGTCAGTATCTTCGTCACTTGCTATTCTATGCAAGTCCTCTGACTCATAGCAATAATGTCCAGGATTTTCATCAGAAAAATCATCCTCATCAACTGGGACATAGAAGGTTGGCGGCTTGTCCGGATCAGAGTTCGGGATGAAGGATTGCCCCGAAGGGGGAGGCCTCCTAGTTGATCTCCTCTTGTTCACCTTTGGTCATCCATCAACCTCATTTGAAGGATTGCTTTGATTATTTTGGGGAGTCCAATTGGAACCAGAGGGTGGGCCTGACTCAGGGATTGATTGTGAAAGTGGATTCCTACACGGCTGTGGGATGTATTGGGTCAGTTGTTCAGGTGCAAGAGGTTCAGAAACATTGGCTTCAGAATGCGGGGATGGATATGAACAATCAGTGTGTAGTGGTTGCTGATCTTCTTCAAAAGGTGGCTGGAAAGGTTGGGACTGACTTGATGGTGGTTGATTTGGTAGGACAGGTGTTGAGGGAGGCTAAGAAACCTGTCCTGCTTCATGGGATGATGATAGTGGTGGATCTGCTGTCTCTTGGGGCATACTGACACTGTCCAGTATTTGGCCTCAACTTCAGCCTGTTTATTTTCTTCATGGGCCTCTTCCTTGATCTGGGCCTCACCCCTTCTTTGGTCCTCTTTCACAACTTGCACATGACCTACAATTTTAGCATCGTCATCATCTTCTACTACTAGCAATCTTCTTTTTAGACTCTTCTTAGGAGTTGGAACCCTTTTAGCACATGTCTTTATTCTCATTTTTGATGGAGTCATATTCTTCTCCTCAACTAACACAGGCTGATCCACGGATGCTCTGTATAAACATTTATTTTGTTACTATTCTTCACGGTTGCCTCATAGATTCTAACTATGTCCATATCAACCCTTAGGTCCCTCAACCCATCATCAAACTCCTTGCCAGGTTCTAGCCAATAAAAATCAGTAATAGACGTATATCCAATATCCTTCAGCAAATTAGATATGAAAAAACGATTGAGTGTATTAACGATAACCCTCTTGATTTCTGTGACTTCACCACCAGTATAACTAACCTTCCCACACGGCCCTCTCGCAAACCGTCCTCTATGATTAATACACAATGTTATATGGATGGTGGCCATTCCTAGAAGTGAAATTAATCATCACAAGCTAAGAAAATATTGTATATAACTGTAGCTCACACAAACCCTAAACCAACTTTTCTAACAATTCTCAGCAATTACAGGATTTGATAAGGTAATAGAATCTGTTTGACTAGTGGCAATGACATGAAATTAATCAACAATGGCAATGGCATACCTCTGTTTTCTGCGGACCAAAGGTAGTGACCTATGCGTTGTCGACGACGAGACCCCTGGGTTCGAGCTTTGCTCGATAATCTTTACAGTTCTCTCTATTACGTATTCGTGCTGAAGGCTTCGTACTTCTCCGGACGTCTTGTCCGAGTTGGGGATGACGGCGACGAAACCCCTGGTTTCAGGGTCTTCGCTTCGGAGTGCTCCACACGTCTTCTCCGAGTTGGGAACGAAGCGCCGACAATGATGAACTTCTGCTAGGGCACAGTAGATTCTCCCGCGAAATGTTCTTCAATCTCCAAACCCTTAGTAAAAAAAAAAAAACGTTTAATTCCACGTAGATAGGGCTTTGGATGGTTGGAGTGCCACGTAGGTTCGTATAAGCACGAAGCAAGTACCAATCCAAGGCAGGGTACTTTTGTCACACAGAGCGCATCTTGCATGGGTACAAAATCAGTTTCAGTCTACTATATGTCAGCGTTTTCATCTTTCATGGGTACAAATGGTCATTTATTCTTTTGAATTAATTAGGTTTATTCATGTTTAGTTGGTCTGAGATGTAGTCCATTATTCACATTATTCACAATCTCTATTGTCTACCTAGCGAAATTATAAAATAAATTTTTATTTAGTTTATTTAGTTCTTGTTTTTATTCTCAACTTGTTTCATTTTATTGTGTCTAGCTTTTTTGTTAAAAAAAATATTACGCATCCAAGTTTTTTTATGAACTAAGTCCAATCAAGTTAAATAATAAGATTTAGAATAATACTAGGCATAACTAATTTTTGTTATATTAGATTAACTTAATTAAACTTTGTTAACAAAAAGATTTGAATGCATAGCATTAATCAAAAAAAAAAAAATCCAGTTGTGTATGTATGTGCATCATATATATGCTTGCATGTTACAGACAGTTAAATACAACCATGATAGATATGCACTAAAATTAGTCATCATTATAAAATATTATTAAAATATAAAATATATATTAAAAATAAATTAAATTTTATATATATATATAGTTTAATTACTCTATTGGTCCTTGTAGTTTCGTGAAATTTTCAATTAGGTCCCTATACTTTTTTTTTTTTAATTGGGTTCCTACACCAATTTTTTTTCAATTAAGTCGGTCTTAATAGTAATTGGCTTAATTTTATAGGGACCCAATTAAAAAAAAAATTGGTGCAAGGACTCAATTAAAAAAAAACTATAAGAATCTAATTAAATTTTTTTTGAAATTATAGAAATCAGCATAATAATTAAACCTCTATATATATATATATAAAATAACTAATTTTAGTGAGTAAATAATATTTTTATTATAAACATAATTGCATCTAGCGATTCTTCTTTCATAAATGGAAACATGTAGATGACCTGACAAGTAATATATATATATAATGTTGATATTCTATTACTTATGTCTTCCAGAATTAAGTGAAGAGGAATAATGTTAGGTAGACAAAAAAAAAATTATTAGAATTTGTTTTATTTAGTATTAATTAATTATTGTAACAATTAATGAATACTAAATAAAGTAAATTATGGTTGTTTTTGGCTGATTTTCTTTAGTTACCAAATATTTCTGTTCTTTTTTTTTGAAAACTTAATTAATTACTTTATTGTATTTTATTTGTTAATCACAGTCTAGAATAAAAAGAATAAACTAACTTGAGTTAATTTAATAGTTAATTTATTAATTTATTTAAATAATTGTTAAAAATTTAAATCCTGCCATGTGTATGTAGTAACTCATTGATCAACAATAAACATTTAAATAGAACTCAAATTTTGCATTTAATTTGTCAGATTAAAAACACCATAAAAAAAATATGGAAAAGACGATCTGGTACACAATTTTAGTGTTAACATACGTTAGAAAAAGAGCTGCACCCAACACTCCTAAATATGCGTAATTTTTTATGACCTCCTGTTTATGTTACAGTTGAATCTGCAGAATTTTGGATATAGTACATGCACACATGACTGAGAGAAAAGAAATACTAGTGTCAAGTCTTTACATACTAGGTGTTCTCAACTTCTCATAGTTTGGGATATTGCTTTTGCTTGGATACACAAGGGTTAACATACATAAACACATACATTATTGTGAAAACGATAAATTAAAAAAGGTGAAAACTCAACTTTATGTAAAGTTGATAACTGAGAGTTATTAGATAAAAATTTAGTCAAATTAATCAAATTATCTAATGACTTTGATCTATCAACTTCATATGAAGTCGACTGCACTTGAGTTTTCACCATAAAAAAAATACACTATAACTATTTTGACCATAGTTATAAGAATTGAATTGGAATTGTTAAGTTATTAATTTATTAGTTTATTAATTCAACCGATAAATCACTAGTTTAACTGATAGAATCGGTCTTATATAAATAAAAAATGGTAAAAAAACTAAAATTAAAATTTAAAATATATATCTTCACTAATATTTTAAAAACAATCAAGTTTTAACAAATTATAATCAACAAGTTATTTATACATATTTAATAATATTTATATTAATAATTATAAATAATAAAAAATATAATTAATTTAAATATAAGTGAATATAAAATTAAAATAATATCTACAAAAATGGATAAATCACACAAACAAATTAGATAATAGAGATTAATATTACACCAATGTCCTAAAATGAAATAGGTTACATGCATGTTATAAAATAACTTTATGGAAATCGAATCAACTAAATTCGATTTACATGTATGTGTTGCAGAAGTAGTAAATCAAATCAACTTAATTTGATTTACTATTGTTCCCTGTAAATCCAATCTTCCGTGTGTAAGGCCCAAAATGGTTTTCCAAAAATGAGTGATCAAAAAGATCGAATCACAATCCGAGTAATCAACTGCTTTTTTTATAAAATCTGCTCCCCCTAACTGTGAATTGAAGCTGGCTGAAAGCGTGACAGGCCAGCTAAGCCGGCATAAATTGAATTAGATAGATTCGATTTACATAAAATTGAATTTGAATTTGAACATGCATATAACCATTCTTCATTTAGGACAATTGTGTAATATTGAACTGCATTTATTTTATCTATGTATTTTACCCTAAAAAAAGTATTATGCGATTTTATTATATAATTAATAATTAGCATATGAAATAACAAGGAATAACATAGATTAATGGCAAGAGGAGTATGTAGTACAAAGAGAATCTAGATTCAAACCACATTTTTATCGACTCTGATTCGCCAATTTTTTTATTGAACCGATCGATCTAGGCCAATTTTACATCTATGATTTTGAGTTTTTGACATTAACAAAAATATTTTCAAATTTTATTATTAACAAAAATATCATTAAATAATATAAAAATATGTCAAAATTACCTAACTGCGATTAGAGATTTGCTTTATTAACAAAAAAAAGCGTGACATAATTTACTTGTCAACGTCTCAGTTTACGAAAGTATTTTTTTAATCACATTTTTTAATAATTTAAAAATATTTTTATCTGTAATAAAATAATTTAAATACATTCACAAAAAAAAAATTC
>NC_029792.2:128632479-128641974 GCF_000816755.2 Arachis ipaensis | reverse complement strand
TAACCCGAAAATATGCCATATAATATTTTTCTTTGTTAAAGGGATGATATAGAATGAGATGTTTGTTGCATGTGACTTAAAACAGAGCTATGGCCAAGGGGAAAAAATAATAATAATGGATTATCACTTTTGTTAAGAGGAAAATGCTAGAAACTAAAGTCTAAGTAGGAAAAAAAATCACGCTCAAACTAGTAGACAGTAGAGGAGAAACTAACGTTATTCTATAGCTAATTATCATATTTATTTATAAAAGATTTCAATATTGACAAAATTTTTCATAAAAAAATTAAACTCATTTTGTGTAAACTCGTAACGCTAGTATTTTAATTTCTTTTGTGCTGTCGAATTATTAGTTTATTTATCTCCAACTTTTTTTTATAAGTCAATTGTTTTCCATAAACGAGTCATATCTTTGATTAAAAAGAACGCTTAAACTTTAGAAATTAATTTTTCTTATTTGTCTTATATTAGAATTAACACTAGTCAATTCTCTAATTATTTCACTAAAAGTGTTTGTCTTCCACATTTAAAAACAAAACTAGAAATTTAGTGAAGAAGATAACTTTTTTGTCTCAATGAATTCAAAGTGTTTTCTTTACACTACCTTTATTGATTACCTTAGACGACACCGTTTCGCACGCCGCAAAAGTGAAAAACCTCTCTCTGTCGACGCTTGAAGATAAAAACAAAGAAACGAACCTCTCTGACTCTCTTTGAAGAAAGAAAAAAGAGACACGCACTTATTCTCTTTCCTTTCTCTCCCGCGAACTGTTTCAGAAAGAAACGGCGTCGTTTATGCTTACACTACCCGCGCACGACTCAAACCAGAAACAAACAAGACTTTCCCTTCGATTTTCTCGAGAAAATCCTCCGCCGAGAAAATCTAGCTCCCTACTCTACTATACATAGCTTCAACTGATGGATCGGAGGAGAACCGCTAGTCCGGTATACGGGCGGCAGTGGAGCGGCGGTTCCAGTAGCACCGGCTCATCGTCGCCGGCGATGTCTCCGGCGCATCCTCAGTCGCGGCTAGGTCCGTCTTCCACTGGAATGTCCACCGTCAAGCGCACGCAGAACGTGGCGGCCAAAGCCGCCGCGCAGCGTCTGGCTCGGGTGATGGCGTCTCAGGCAGCCGCTGCCGACGACGACGGCGAAGACGACGATGACCTTGACTTCCAGTTCGCTGCTCCTCGCGCTCCAGTTCCTTCTTCCTACTCAAGCAATGCAAGTAGTCTCAAGAGCTCCGGTGTTGGCACCACCGCCACCACCATCCCTCCGATCTCGCTCGCCAGGCCTAACAGATCTCCTTCTCCTGCGGTAGTTCTCATAATTCTCACTGCGACTCTTCCTGTTCATTCGGTTCCGATGCGTTTTCCTGAATTGTTTACATGAATTCGTTTGTTGAATTATGGAAAAAAAGGAACAAATATTTTGCATGCTCAATGCTGGAAATTTGATTGCTCTTGAACTTTTTTCGGTGGATGATTGGTTTGGCGCCATTGATAGTGATTGAGTGTGATCTAAGTGTTAAAATTATGGATCTGATTCAATTGTTATTCACCTGGTTCTTGTTGTGCTAATAAGATTTTGGTGCTTTTTGTTTAGTTAGGTCGGAACTTTGCAGAGCATACTCTTTCGGTACGGTCGACCTCAGCTGGAAGACCGGCAGTTTCGGTTCGCTCTGCGGCAGCAGTAGTACCTCCGCCGAGCAAATCCACAATCCGAACACCTATGGCTGTTCCTCCAATTGATCCTCCTTCCAATCGGACCAGAGAGAAAAAGTTGTAAGCATTACTTTACTTTCCCCAGCCTTACTATTTATAATTGCAGCTATTGGAATTAAACAAGTAAGGTTCTGTACGCCTTGTAGGCTTGTAGCGTTTCCAAGTAGGCAGTTTTTGATGTTTCAGACTGTTCTATGTCCCTAATAAAAATGAATTGAGTGAGCACAACCTTGAACTTGGATCTAACACCCTTTTATACTTGAGACCATGTTTTGATTGGTGGTAAGTGATGGAACAGAACATTATAGAATAAGATGGAATGCAGGAATGGAGAGTGGAGTGAGTAATATAATTATTCCACTTCATTATTTAGATATTCTAGTAATGTAATGGAGTAATGTTTCATTTCACTATTTAGACATTCAAAGAATGGCGATAATAAGTTTTTTATTCCAATAATATTGTTGCATCAAATACATTAAGATGGAATTACTTATTTAATTATTTCTTAGTTAACGAACTAGATTTAGGCCCCATGTCCTCTGAATAGGAGGGAAACAATCTGAAGGAGAAAAAAGAGATAAACCCTGGGAGAAGGGGGTGGAGGTTGTAATAGGATAGAACCTATTCTATCATATTCTGCTCTACCTTATTGGGAGTTCTCCATCCAAACAAAGGAAATTCATTTAGTTCCATTCTACTACATTACATACCAACAGGGCAAATATACCTGAACAAGTGACATGTTTGTGGCACTGGCTTGCACTCCCTATAAACGTGGTCTTTTCTTGAGATTCACGAGTGTCAAGACATCTATTCCTTATAGTATTATTAATAGTTCATTTATTTCACACAAATATAAGAGGAACAATATATCCAGGTCCATATTTCCTGAGGAAATTTATATGGGGGTTCAATAGGCTTTTTAGTTTTATATTCAAATATTTACCCGACATAGATGTAATAAATTTTCATTTGATGTATGAATGAGCTCAATCCTTATTTATCTATTGAGGTCATACATGCATCTATAGCTGTGTGTAGGCTGCAGTGGCCACTCTAGCCGTATCTGGTCTCTATCCTTCAAATTTTAATCACTGCTTAATGATTTCAGGTTTACTCCAGACGTCCCTATCAAACCAGTTAACTCGAGAGATACAGGAGATCAACGTGAAGCTTCTGCACTCCGTGATGAAGTATATATTTGAATGCATCAAATGCTCTGTCTCCAAAAAATTGAATCTTATATTCTTTATACTGGTGCTGATTTGGTAATTCATAAAGTATGTGCTTTGAAGCTGATTCATCTTTTATTTTGCAGCTGGATATGCTACAAGAGGAGAATGAGGTTATATTAGAAAAGGTGGTGCTCTTTCTTGCCTAACAAAGTTGGTTTTAAGCTCAAATATGTGATATTTAACATATCTGGTTGACTATATTGACAGTTAAGAGTTGCAGAGGAAAAACGCCAAGAAGTGGAGGCCAGAGCTAGGGAGCTTGAGAAACAGGTGAGGGTTCCCCCTCCTTTTTTCAACCCAAAAAAAAAAGATATTAACTGAGCTTTGAAACCTAACAATATTAATGTATAATACCATTGTTTAGATGCCAGTTTGATTTTTCATTTACTTAATACTTACCAATAGAAACTGCTTTACTCCTTGTACTGCCTTTGCTGATTTTTCGTGTCCTTGTTCATTTTAATTTTGGCAGGTTGCTTCTCTTGGAGAAGGTGTATCCCTAGAAGCCAAACTTCTGAGCAGGTAAGCTAGTTTTGAAGTCTCACATTATATGCTGCCTGGAGCTGAATATGTTTATTCGTTTAGGTCTTAATCTAAGGTTCTTGTGTGCTATTTATGCAGGAAGGAAGCTGCGTTGCGACAAAGAGAGGTATGCCAGAAGAATGGATATTAATCATATTATATGTGGCAGAAATATGAACTGAATGATGGTTGGAAGTTTGAGCAACAAGCTCACTAGTGCTGTTCTTTTCAAAGAATTTTGTGGAATACTCAAATTTATATTTATTTATTGTCACAGGCTGCTCTCAAGGCTGCAAAACAAACACAGGATGGGAGAGATGAGGAAATCACAGCCCTTCGCGTGGAAATTCAGGTAATTTTTGAAGAAAGCGTGCATTTCTTTCCATATTTAAATTATTTGTTATTCGTTATGAAGTTATAGCTATCTTCTTTTCTTTGTCTTTGTCAGAATCTAAAAGATGATGCAGCAGCAGCTTTGGAACAACAGCAAGAAGCTGAAGCTGAAGCAAAAGCTCTTCGTACAATGACACAGAGGATGATTTTGACCCAAGAAGAAATGGTTGGTATTTTCCAATAAAATGACAATTACCAGGTATTTCTGTTTGTCTCAATTATGTTTCTTATTTGTTGTTTAGGAGGAAGTTGTCCTGAAGAGATGTTGGCTTGCACGCTACTGGGGTCTTGCTGTAAAACATGGTAACAAACTTACTAGCGCACTCTGATTCTTACAGAAACAGTATCTAATCTTTATTCCTGCTACTCTGAAAAAAATATGCTAGTCGTGCTTTTTTTTTAATCTGAAAAACCATGGCTTAAAAATTTGTGAAGTGTATTTTACAGAACTCCATTATAATATTAGCGCTTTTAATTTTTGTGCCATGTTTCTTCCACACTTTTTAGGCATATGTGCAGACATAGCACAATCCAAGCATGAACATTGGTCTTCTCTAGCGCCTCTACCTTTCGAACTTGTCATCTCTGCTGGACAAAAGGCTAAGGAGGAATCCTGGAACAAAAGTGAGCATGAGTAAATACTCAGTTTGAAATTGTTTCTGTTAAATTATCTTCAGTGGGATCTAATTAAAGAGCATGTGCCAGGTGCTGATGATCCAGAGAGAAGCAAAGAAGTTCGTGATTTGAATGATCTCTCTGGGGAGGGAAATATTGAGAGTATGCTTTCAGTTGAGATGGGTTTGAGAGAACTTGCTTCTTTAAAGGTTCTCCATGAATATTATTAAAGTTAATCCTTTGTTTGCTCAGTAAATCAGTTCTTCATCTCATTTTCCTCTTGAAAATGTTAGACACAGAGAAGCATACTTTTAACAGCTTTTACCATTTTTTTTAAAGAGTGAATATCAAGAAATCAAACTTCTATACGTGCAGCTTGGTTCAAATCCTTTTCCTTTGTTCTTGACTTTAAAAAAGTATTTTGGTCAAATTTTATTTTGTAGGTTGAGGATGCTGTTGCGCTTGCATTAGCCCAACATAGACGCCCAAATTCAGTTCGGCAGTCTGTTCTAGGTATGTTAGTTCATCATCTTTTGTGGGTGTGTGATCTTTACCCTTGTCTCCAATCTCGAGTTCCATGCTTCTATTCGTGTTGATCCGTTTTAGGCTTGGTTTGGTAAAACTTTTACTTTTCAAAAGTAGCTTATAAAAGCTAGCTTTTAAAATATAGCTTTCTAAAAGTTGTAGCACCTATGTTTGGTAAATCAAATTAAAAATGGGTTTCAATAAGCACAAGCAACAATAATTGCGTTTGGTAAAATAGTTTTTAAAATTTAAAAATATTATAATAGACATAAGTGTAAGAGTTAAATTGAAAATTAATTAATGTATGAAGTTATATTAGACTTTTTTAATTTTGATAAGTACAAGCTATCTTTGAAAAGCTCCACCTTAGGTGCTTTCAAAAGCACCCCCATCTTTTAAAAGCTACAAGCACAAGTACATGATCTTTTTGATTTACCAAACACAAAACGAGTAGCTTATGCTTTTGAAAAGCACAAGCACCTCTTCAAAAAGTTTTACCAAACCAAGCCTTATTACTTCTTGTTCTTTTGTATGATGTACCCACAGGCTGTGGTTAGTGCAAACTCTTATTGTTTGAGCTGTTTCTTTTCCTCTTTTGATTCAGTTTTTGGTTTATTCATGTCTTGGTTTTATGATTTGTTTTGGATGCCCTTATAGTGGTGAGAGTTATGTTTTCTTCGATTCATGTACACATTTTTTGAAATTTTTCTTTAAATGATGGTTCATTCTGCGACTAACCTAAAGAAATAATAGTTCAGTAAAAGATTATTCGAATTTTGAATTAAATTGATAATTGATCATTTCTATTAATTTATTCTCAGATTCCAAGTCACGTGGTGATGCCAAATATGTGGAGGCATTTGGTAAGAAATAAGTTCTTATATATATTTTGGTGCGTAAATGTCATAAAGTTATGGTGGTATGCTTTTTAGGATTTCTCTGCTTGTCTTATGTTAATATTTTGTAGTATATGACATCTGTATTTTTTCCAACCATTTCTCATCGTCATTTGGTAACCTTTTCACTATAGAACACAAATCACGATTACCTTCTACAAACTAAAGGATTAAAATATTCTGGTTGTGTAATATGTATTTGATTGCATATTACACCCATGACTGCATCTAGCCATTCTTCGATACATGGAAATGTGTCTGGCAGATGACCTGGTGAATAATGTTGATATTCTCTTCTTTTATGTCTTCCAGAATTAAGTGAAGAGGAAGCAGAAGATGTTATTTTCAAAGAGGTTAGTAACTGTCCTTGAATTGTACTTCAGCATTTCCATTTCTACTAGGTTCTAATCATTAGATGATGGATAGAATCATGTCTAAGTTGGATTCAGGGATTTAGACGGATATGTCTGAATTTCCTGACTTGAGTCTTGACGTTATCAGGGAATCAGTTGTTGTGATTTTAAGATTTTGGTTCTTTGTTTAATTTCTTTCCATTCAAGATATATTCGTTTTTAAAAAAAAAAAAAAAAAAAAATCTAATTAATATACATGTTTTTTTATGACCTGTTCTTGTTACAATTGAACCTGAAGAATAGCTATTTCGGATATAGTATATGCACACATAACGTATTTATAAACTCTAAATATTTACAGGCATGGCTGACTTATTTCTGGCGAAGAGCTTTGTTTCACGGTGTAGAAGATGATATTGCAGATGAGCGACTTCAATTTTGGATTGCACGCAGTGGGCAGTCAGCAACTTCACATGATGCTGTCGATGGTAAGCTGTTGTCTTTCTCGTCCTCTTTTGTGGTTCTGGAGAGAGTAAATAACTTGATGAGTAAATAACCATGAAATTACAAGCGGGTACCTGGTCTTTCCCAGAAAAATTTGGGTGGTTATTTTGTTTCTTTTATCTGAATCTGCAACCCTACCAATTGGCTGCAATAACTAAAATACCATCTATGATGTTTAAGTTTGTTGTCCCTTAAAATCATAAAATGTTATATTACGAATAAAATCGAAGGGAGAATGACCTTAAATGTGTTCCTTAATCGGGGACTAAGTAGTTCACGAGATTTTGAAGGTGATAGATTTGTCCTTCACAATGTTCTTACTAGACAAATTTGTTATTCAAAAAAACTGAACATATTAATCTATGTTCATATACTAAAGGACTAATATTTTACCATTTTGAATAGTGAAGGATAAGTTTATCATTTTCAAATCATAAGGGATGACTTTATCTTCCATGTTTGGTCAAGGGACAAAACTGGGGTTTATCCTTAGTTTTTTTTTTCCCCCTTCTGATGTGTTCTTGAAGGTTTAGTATATGAACTTCTAAGCTCATTGTGCTTCCTTTTAGTTGAGCGAGGTTTGGTGGAGTTGAGGAAACTGGGTATAGAACAACAACTTTGGGAAGCTTCTCGGAAGGGAATTGATCAAACTCAAGGGTTGGCAGATGCTAATAATAAGACAACCACAGACTCTGATGCCTCGTCTTGATTTCGCAATCCTTCATTTGTTGATTGATTCTTTCTTCCTACGTGTATATTTGTTTTGTTTTATTCTATTTTCTACGCATGTTTTTTCTCTCTTTTTTTTCCTGTACAACCATGTTTTTCAACATTATATCTGGGTCTCATATAAAAGAAGCAAGAATCTTAATAGTCGAAGTAAATGTATCCGGTAAAAAGTAAAAGAAAAGCTATAGTCCTTTGCATTGGAAGAGTGTTGAGCTGTAACAATATAAGTGGGTGAGCTACGTGAGACTGAATTTTACCACAATTCATTTGATTAAATTTTGTAGATCAGAATCTCAGCTAGTGAGCCTGTTTGTTATGGAATGAAAATGGCCAAGAATAGAAGCCTTTGCTTTCTTTCTTTTCCTTTTTTGTTAATTCTTATTTCTTTTCATCTAGCTGCCTTGGTCATTATGATTCCTTCAGACACGATGAATGTTCGAATTTATTTGGTTGATTTGAGGTTTTGATTTATGGAAGTTCGGTTGTTATTTGATCGGCAACAATAGGCTGTATGTAATGTAAATTTCAGTAAAGTATGGTAGAATTTAATGGTATTATGATGTTAAATTATGCTTTTAATTTAATACTAATAATTATCACGAAGAATTTATAAAATATATATTAAAGCCTAATAAGTTAGTTAGGACAAGTCTAAGTCTAACATCAAGTGAAGTTTGGCTCTTTATTTGGCTAAAGTGTGATGGAGATTTGTCAGAGAATTAATTATTTGAATAAAATTAAGTGAATGATTTGAGTTGAAACTCATTATTTGACATCTAATTAACTGTCAATTTGTATTTTGGGTCAAATTTTGAGCATAATTTCATGTGATGTTCACAATCACAACCAAAATTAAGCGCCAACAAATTTGAGTGTTAATTTATTGTTGAGATCTAATTTAGAGTATGAATTGAGGTGAAGTTCACTCTGGCATCCCTAATTGAGTGCCAATTATTGGTTTGGATCAAATCTAAAGTATTACTTCACGTGAGGTTTACCTTTGTACCTGAAATTAAGTGCCAATTAGTTGTAGTTATTAAGATCGAGTATAGCGCATCATTTCATATTATTTTCACTCTTGCACCTCTACTTGAATGTCAATTAGTGATGTGCATCACTTTATCTGAAGTTCACTTTTGCACACAAAATTAGTATCAAATTAGTGATTAGGGTCAAGTTTAAAACATTACTTAATGTTATTTTGACACTTGCATCTTAAATTAAGGGTCAATCAGTGTTTTGCATCAAATGTAGAACGTTAATGATATGAAGTTGATATATGCAGGAAAGAGCAAGTTCAAGTGGTGGAATAATTAATTGTACAAATTAATTTATAACAAAAGAATTTAATAAATTGGTTCATAATTTTTTAAAATGTTGGAGAAGTTAGTTTTTAATAAAATAAATAGAAATATTAGTTATTTTAATTTAACAATTTCAGACAATTTAATCATTTAATCATATTATTTTTTTAAAAGAATTAATCATAGTTATCAAATCTACTTTGATCAAATCGGTTCGATAAAAAATCTAATTACTTGATTACTTAATTGGGTCGAGCCACTTTTCGAATTGCTTAAACATTAGACCTGCAAAAAATCGATTCGATCCATTCGAGTTTAAGCAAATCCAGTGATCCGCCCGATTTTCATGATCTAGACCGGGTCATGCTTAGTTTTTTTTTTAAAGGATTAAGTACGATTTTGGTCTCTAAGGTGGGTTGAAAATTTTGTTCGTTCCCAACCTTTTTTTGCATTGGAATTTGTCCCTAAAGTTTAACTTGATTTTAAAATCGTCTTTCGAACCAAAATATATTTCCCCTTCTTCACCAAAATCCTCATTTTCTATTCCTCTTTTTCTTCAAACACTAGCGTCGACGTCCGTCCGTCCCTCGCCCTTCCCCCTTCTTCTTTCCCTCGTCTGTCCCTCGCCCTTCCTCTTCCCCCTTCTTTATCTTTCCCTCTAGTCTTCCCACTTCTTTTCCCTTCTGCCTTTC
>NC_029792.2:128624504-128632361 GCF_000816755.2 Arachis ipaensis | reverse complement strand
GTCAAAAGAACGATTTTAAAACTAAATTAAACTTTAGGGACGATTTTGTATGCAAAAAAAGGTTGGAAATAAAAAAAATTTTCGATTTATACCTTAAAGACCAAAATCGTACTTAACCCTTTTTTAAAATTTGAAAAAGACGTCGTTTTCTAGTAAAGGAGAGGCAAAACCCTAATCTGCACAATGAATGTCTCCTTCCCAAGGTTCTGAAAATCGGTTCGAACTGCAAACCCATGGAAATAACGATTCGATCATATGCAAAAATCGAAGAATTAGAAAACCGGCATTAGACCGTCAAACCAGTCAAAAACCGGTCGGTTGAACCGAACCAGAATCTAGCCGGTTTTTTTAATTTCATCAAAACGCCACCGTTTTGATAGCTGATGCCCCAAGCCCCTAACCATTACCCAACCAACCGTAACTCCATCACTCCACAGTCCACACCACGGCGCAGCACACAGTCCCTCCCATCACCCTCGAGCTCGTGCTTCCTCTCACCGCCAGCGACCTCAGTCCCTCACTTCCGTCCAGCCGCCGGACTGCTCCCGCCGCCGTCGCAAGTTGTAGTCGAAGCCACCTTCGCCATCGTGCAGCTACCGTTTCAGCTTTGGAAGCACCGTCGCCGGGCTCGCCTCCTGCCTCCGTCGCGCAGCTCTGTTCCACCGGTTAGCGCTGTTCCCCCCTCTTGCTCAGGATCTGCTCTGCTCTGTTCTTGTCGAAGACTGTTTCCATAAGTGACCAGGCCACTGCTCTTGTCGAAGCCGGAGTGCCGGTTATTCGCTTGGCCGCCGGAGAACCTGATTTCGATACACCTGCCGTCATAGATGAGGTGAATTCTCGTTTTATTTTGTGTGAATTGTACTTTTATTGCTGCATCTTTCTGCTTTTGATTTAGGTGTATGATAATGAAATTATGATCATGAAGTAATGATCACGTGAATGTTTGATTAATGTGTGGTGAGTATGGTAGGCTGGGATTAATCGTATTCGCGAAGGATACACACGGTACACCCCTAATGCCGGAAAATTTGAATTGCGCAGAGCGATTTGTCATAAGTTGACGGGTTAGCTAATTTATGCACTTCAAGTGTTTGTGTTTTGGTTACTTTGGCTAATTTTTTTTACTGATTTTTTGAGATGGGGGCTTATGTGGCTTTTGACAATTTTCCTGAATTTTTATTGCAGAGGAGAATGGAATTACATATACTCCTGATTGGATTGTGGTAAGCAATGGAGCAAAGCAGAGTATTGCTCAGGCAGTGCTTGTAGTTTGTTCACCCGGCGATGAGGTATGCAATGGCTCTTTACCTTACTTGCGAAGACATTACGCTAGTTAAAGAAAAATGGTGAGTGTGCTTTAAATTTGTGCTGAAATACATGGTTAGGGGAAAAAATTGACTTCAACAATTGATTATGAAAGCATCAATTTGGTTGTATTTTAATAAGATCATGTGGCTTTGGTTGATGACATTTCATGTAGGTTTTAAATTTGGAAGATGTTTTAAAATTTATAGTAGACTATAATTATATTTTAGGATGTTTATTTATAATTTATTAATTATTTTATTTTAAAACGGTTTTTTCAGTTGAACTACGGTTAGATCGGTTGGATCAGTAAACCAGTGAACTAGTGACTAGAACGGTTTGATGATCGGTCCGGTTCTCAGAACCTTGCTCCTTCCTCTTCCTCAGTGTCTCAGTCTCGTCAGTCGCACTCTCGCACTCAAGCTCTCTTGTCTCCGGTCTCTCTCACTGCCTCCGGTCTCGCACTCAAGCTCATCGTAGCTCTCTGTCTCCTCACTGTCTCTCAGTCAGCGCGCGCAACTCGTCATCGCTGGCGGCAGAAGCAGCACGTCCCGGGGCTGGACGTTGTTCTCGTATTTTTGCTTTGAGCCTTGCATCAGCTTCCTCCTCGCCGTCAGCAGCTGGTCCCCGATTTGGTGAGTTCCAACAAATTCTCCTATTCTTTCTTGCGCAACTTTGTTGCTGTAATTCATCTCTGCACCTTGATTTTGTTGCTGAAAGTTGAATTTATTGCTGAAAATATCACTGAGCTGATTTTTTTCTTGCTGAAAATCATCACTGAGTTGCATTGTTTATGATTATCATCACTGAACCTTGAATATATTGCTGTCTTGTTGAAAAAATCACCTAGCTAAATTTTTTGTTGCTGTAATTCATCACTGCACCTTGATTTTGTTGCTAAAAGTTGAATTTGTTGCTGAAAATATCACTGAACTATTTTTTTGTTGCTGAAAATTATCACTGAGTTGAATTTGTTACTGATTATCATCACTGAATCTTGAATTGTTGTTGTCTTGCTCACTTAGCTAAATTTTTTGTTGCTGTAAATCTGTAAATCATCTTTTGCTGCTGAAAATTATCACAGTTGAATTTGTTGTTGAAAAATGAGGTTCATGCTCTCTGCAACTCAGAATAAAATTGTTTAGTTAAATTGTTGTTCCCATGCTCTCTATTTGTTTTTTGTTTGCTTTTTTGCTAGAATTTTAAAAATGTCTTCATCAGAATTCAGTTGCTATTATGAATTATTCTTGGTATTGATTTGTGAAAAAAAATACACAAATGTATATATAGATGCAAATCAAAATGAAGGAAATGTTGGTCAAGCTTCAAATTTGTCCTATGAGGATATAGATGTCGAGATCACCCCGTTGTGTTATTTTTTGCTCTCTCTTATTCATTTAAATTGAGAAAATATTTTGTACCAGTGGCTAGTTTATTATCTCTTTTTACATCATTAGTTATGTCTAAAAATTGATACTTGATTGTTATTAATGTTTGTGAACACATGCATTTTAAGTTTTAACTTTTGATTTTAATTTTATTTTTATAATTTTACATTTTTATTTAATTATGATCGGGTCAGCGAATCAGTGACCCACCCATTGAACCAGTGAGCCAATGACCCGGTCGTAATTACCGGTTTGATTCTGATAACTATGGAATTAATGACTAAAATGTTATTTTTATAAAAATGTAGGAATAAGTTTGGTTTATATTTTAAAAGAATAAATTACCATTTGTACCCATGAAAGATACAGATGCTAACAAATGTACCTATATAAGAATAAAACGATAATTGTAACTACGGAAGATGGTTTTCGTGTGCCAAGAGTACCTAACAGACCAATTACGTAACCAACGTTTGGGTACTCTTGGCATACGGAGGTCATCTTCCGTGGTTACAATTGTCGTTTTATTCTTATATGAGTACATTTGTCAGCGTCTATATCTTTTATGATACAAATGATAATTTATTCTATTTTAAAATATCATAATTAATTTACAAATGAAGTCTAACTAGTCTCTTATTCTCTTTCGCTGTTCTTCTTCTTCACCTCTTAAGCCTCACATGGTGGTTAGAGCACTGAACTTCATCTTCCATTCATGCCCTCCTCCTCTCCGCCTTTCCTCCTCCTTCTGTTGCTCCCCCGCCTTCCTCCCTCCGCATCCTCTTTCCTCCGATTATGGCGGCCGCAGGATGCCGTTTTGCGTGGCACAAAAGGCTTCTGGGGACGTGTTTGGGAACATAATCGATGTGCCTCTTCATTTTCCGTCCATCCAAACACGCCCCATTTTGTTCATAATATGCTTGACCTTAACTCCGAACTGAAGCAACTTGTGAAATGTTCTCAACTGCATAAAGCAAGGCACATGTTTGATAAAATGCCTCACAGAGATGAGGTTTCATGGACCACAATAATAGCTGGTTATGTCAATTCTTCAGACCCTTTTGAAGCGTTGATCTTGTTCTTAAATTTGTGGATCCAGCCTGGTCTTCAAAAAGACCAGTTTATGATTAGTGTTGCACTCAAGGCTTGTGCTCTTGGCATGAACATATATTTCGGGGAATCATTGCATGGATTTTCTGTGAAGTCAAGTTTGGTAGACTCGGTATTTGTCAGCAGTTCACTAGTGGACATGTATATGAAAGTAGGCAAAGTAGAGCATGGTTGCAAAGTCTTTGAAGAAATGGAAACCCGAAACGTGGTATCGTGGACGTCCATTATTGCAGGGCTTGTTCATGGTGGTTATAGTATAGAGGGATTATTGTACTTCTCTGAAATGTGGAGATCAAAAGTGGGTTGTGATTCATATGCATTCGCCATCGCTTTGAAAGCATCTGCTGATTCGAATTCTTTAGATTGTGGGAAAGCTATTCACACACAAACAATAAAACAAGGGTTTGATGAGAGCTTGTTTGTGATTAACACCCTTGCTTCCATGTATAATAAATGTGGAAAACCAAGTTATGTCATGAGATTGTTCCAAAAAATGAGGATGCCAGATGTAGTTTCATGGACAACCCTTATTACAACATATGTGCAGATGGGAGAAGAAGAGAATGCAGTGGATGCATTTAGAAGGATGAGAAAATCAGGGGTTAGTGCCAATCAATACACTTTTGCAGCAGTAATTTCTGCATGTGCAAATCTTGTTGTTAAAGAATGGGGCCAGCAGATACATGGCCATGTATTGCATCTAGGTCTGGTGGATGCCTTGTCAGTGTCGAATTCCCTCATTACACTTTATTCAAAATGTGGGATGTTAACTTCGGCTTCAATGGTGTTTTGTAGTATGGCTATAAAAGATATTATTTCTTGGAGCACTATAATTGCAGTTTATTCTCAAGCAGGTTATGCAAAAGAAGCTTTTGACTATCTATCATGGATGAGAAGGGAAGGGCCAAAACCGAATGAATTTGCTCTTGCTAGCTTGCTTAGTGTGAGTGGAAGCATGGCGCTTCTTGAGCCTGGGAAGCAGGTGCATGCTCATGTCCTATGCATTGGCCTGGATCATGAAGCAATGGTTCATAGTGCACTAATCAGTATGTATTCAAAATGTGGGAGTCTAAAAGAAGCTTCTAAAGTATTTGATGGGACTAAAACTAATGACATTATATCATGGACAGCCATGATCAATGGGTATGCTGAACATGGATGCAGCCAAAAGGCAATTCATTTATTCGAGAAGATTCCCAGTATTGGTTTAAAACCGGACTATGTGACTTTCATTGGGGTTTTGACAGCTTGTAGCCATGCTGGATTGGTTGATCAAGGTTTCCACTACTTTATGTCAATGATTGACGAGTATCGGATCAGTCCTTCAAAAGAGCACTATGGTTGCATGATTGATCTTCTATGCAGAGCAGGAAGATTGAGTGAAGCTGAGCTTATGATAGGAAGCATGCCTTTCTGTAGTGATGATGTTGTGTGGTCTACCTTACTTAGAGCCTGTAGGGTTCATGGGGACATTGACAGAGGAAGACGAGCAGCAGAAAAAATACTTTCTTTGGATCCGAATTCTGCAGGAACTCACATCACCCTGGCTAACATATATGCTGCCAAGGGGAGATGGGAGGAAGTTGCGCACATAAGGAAGCTAATGAAGTCAAAGGGGGTAATAAAAGAGCCAGGTTGGTCTTGGATAAATGTCAATGATCACTTACATTCATTTGTTTCTACGGATCAGTCTCATCCACAGAGCGAAGATATCATAGCCATTCTAAAACTACTAAGTTCAAGAAGAGGAGACTCTTTGCTGGAAACATGTTCAAGTGAAGATGTTGAAGATTAGCAACAGGCTAAATTTTCTATCATTGTGCTTGTGCTACAATCACAATTTTTCCATTAGCATTCATTACATTACATAGATTTCAAATGATTGTTGGGAATTGGTTGCCCAACTGCAATCACATGAACGCTCAAAATCCAGCTTATACCAGGTTTCTATGGAATTTGAAACTGAGACATCATTTAAATTACTTCAAAGATATTTTGAGGGATGAAAGAAATTAATCAAGAGGTAATTTTTCATTGATGAAAACAGCATATGCTTTCCATCTTCCTGTAAATATTAGTTTTGCTTCTTGTGAATTTATGCATTCTTTTTATTTGTACAGTACCCTTAGATCACTCGCTGTGAAATGTATTGTTGAATAACTTGGCTGGTGATCCATAATAAAAAAAGAAAAAAATGTTCTATTCATGTGTTACCATTTGCAGGAATACGATCAATACTAGAATCAAGCTTTACTAGTTAACTTAGCCTCAAAACCCTTCTTTCTTCGGCACAGGTATGCATTCCCTCATGCATTATTGATAAAATTGGCTTTCTATTGTTGGCATGGAATAAGTTTATGCATATAATGTCAGAAACTAATTTTTCTATTGGTGCAATGAGTCTAGAAATTAACTAACGTGATTCGAGATATGCAGGGGACTGAAGAGAATAGCAAAGTTGGCTTTTTACACAAAACCACATTCACAATTTTGAACTAATATTCCAATTAAGGTGAATTCTATGGTGTCTATTACTTGGTACCTAAATTAACTAACTTGTTCTTTTATAGTAAATTTTAAATATTTAAAAATTATTTACTTTTATACTTTTTAAAAATTAAGCATCACCTTTTAGGCATCATAACAATCACCTCCAATTTAATAAGAATTCTTTACGGGAGATAGTGGGTTGCCTCCTTGTATATATGAAGTTTGTGTGTTGTGGGTAAAAATCATAGTTCATCTAGGTTTATTTTGACGTGTACTATTTTTATTTATTTATTTATTTTTTTGCGAAAGCAGCTTTGGAGCAATGGCGGGTATCGGCGGGGATTTACCCGTCTGGGGACGGATATCGGGGGATTTTTCTATCCGCGGGGATGGGGAACGAGTACCCGTTAAATAAATTCCTGCCCCTTGGGTACCCGTATATTACCCGTTTCTGTAAAATGACTAAATTATCACTTATATATGGAGAAACCCATTTTTTGATCATCCTCTCTGCGCCGCATCCCTCCCTCCCCGCACATTCTACCAACTCTCACCGCCCTCTCACTCACTGTCGCCACCTCATCGTCGCCGTGTCCTACACTGCGCTCGTTCAACAGCGTCGCCACCTCCTACTCCATGCTCGTTCATCGTTGTCGCGGCTTCCTAATTGGTCTTCCTCATCATTGCTGCCTCCAGCCGAATCGTCACCAGCAGCCTTTTCACCGCTCATCATAGCTGCTCCCGCAGCCTCGTTGTCTACGCTGCATCATTCTTTCCTTCTGTCTCACCACCTCTTGTATGTCGCCACCTTCTGTACTAAGTCCCTTTCTCTAATTAGTTTCTTTTGAGTTTTTTTTTTTTCAACATTTGGGGGTTTAAAGTTTGTTAATTTTGAGTTTGTATCTCTGTTTGTTCAATTGTTTGTGCAATTGTTGCTGAATTTTTATTTGGAGGTTTAGGATTTGTTCCATTGTTAATTTTCTCTGTGAGAAATTGTTTGATATTAGGTGTAGCAATTAATCTAGTATTGAAGGTTTTTGCTGGACATGGCATGGGAACAGAAGGGGATGTTATGATGCTTGGGTGGAAGGGCCAGTAAAGAAGAACGAGAAGAAGGACTGGATAGCCTTTGTACCTTGTAAGTTGTAACCATTTGGTTATATTATTATCAGATATACATATATACATAATGGCAACTACTCAAATGAAGATGACAAAAATATCTTTTCATGAAGATGCTTTGTTTAAAAGTGTGGTTTATTTATTTAGCCACACTTTAAACAAAAACAACACTTTTATAAATATCAAAATCTAACCATACAATCTATTATCCAAAGATCAAAAAGAAATATATTCACATGAAGACAATTATAAAATCTTCATTGTAGTATCCACCTTAATATGTTGTTGCTTTGCTTAATCTATTGAATAGGATGAGGATACATTTGTTATTGTTTTTGTTCAGATTGATTGATCTATTTTATGTTGTGCTTGTTGCTTTTGATGCAAGTGTTTAAACCACTAAACCTCTACGTCCAAAAAAAAAAAAAAAAAACCACTAAAC
>NC_029792.2:128623899-128624481 GCF_000816755.2 Arachis ipaensis | reverse complement strand
GAGTATCTAACTATTAAAAGAATATGAGTTAATCTGGTATTGATTTTATATTATTATGGATTGTATTTACATTTTGATGGAGGATTATGTTTTTCTTTCTTTTTTTCAGTTTTTCTTTTTAAAAATTCCGTGGGGACCAAATATCTGGCGGATATCAGGTACCCGTCACGAATACGGGGTGGGAACGCGGAACTTTTCGGACGGGCTGAGCGGGGGTTAGGGGGCGGGTGGCATATCCTGTTCCCATGGGGATCCGATGCCATCTCTATTTATAATTCCTTTAGAAATCACTTCACAAAGCTTTTGTTGCTAACCATTTTTCATTCTTTTCAAAAAAGAGACCTTATAAATATTTCATGAGTGATGTGTCAAAGAAACAAGCATGTTTATCCATTTTTGAAAGCAAGATCAAGGCTTCACTGAACAAGTCCTCTTTACAAAAGCCAACTGATCATACTATTATATTTTGTGACATTCAAAATGTAGTGTTGTTTTAAGTCTCCAACTTTTGAATCAAATTTCTTCGAGGCATCTCTTTAAACAGAGCCTGGCTTCATCCACTCTTCTATTCTTTCAATATCA
>NC_029792.2:128623234-128623840 GCF_000816755.2 Arachis ipaensis | reverse complement strand
TAAGTCCATTTTCGTCAAAGTATCAAATATAGTAGTTGCCTCATTCACCTTATCAAGAAAATATCCATCTATTGAAGCATTCTTTGCAACATCCTACAAACATTTTGAGGGCTTCCCTGGTTTTTCCTTCCTTACATGCAATAATTAATTTGCCAGTGACAAACCCTTAAATAGAGTTCAGATCTGCGACGGATTAGTACCATAAAAAAAAATATAGGTATGAAAGTCAGGTCTAATATTAGTTTCCACCATGGTGAATTATACGGTAAAGATATAAGTTTAAAGATCTTTCATTATATGGGATGAAAGAGAAATTAAAAAAATAGGTCCTATACTTTGAATAGTAATAAAATAATCAAAAATAACTATAAAAAGAATTTATTTTTTCTCTCTATATCACCTCAATCTAAATAATAGAGTGACCCGTAACCGACAACATTGTAAAAAATTCTCACGTCCAATCATCTTAGTCAAAATTTTCTCTACCTCATTTACTAGCCCCTCTTTACATAGCCCATCAATACATTATTACATCAAAGCTTAATTGGTTACTTCTCCAATATTTGCATCAATTCAATCGATTCAATATTTTACTAAATAATTAGT
>NC_029792.2:128618960-128622652 GCF_000816755.2 Arachis ipaensis | reverse complement strand
CAACTTTAATTAAACTTTTAAATTTCTAACCACTTAAATTTAATAACCATTTTGAGAACCTTGTCAATAATCATAGTCAGAGACATTATAGACTCTTAAGTGATCCAATCCAATACAGAATCCATATGCCACCCGTTCATATTTCAACATCTTTATAAATAACCTGATGCATTATATCATCCATTAAATAATATCACATACTCCACAACACTTTTTAATTTTATTATGGAGGTGAGGATGGGGTACGACTCCGTTATAAAATTCAGGTGTGCTTTACATGCATGTGGTGTCAGTAGAAGAGAAATCGAACGGTGCGAGTGGGAGGGGTCTTGTCGGACGGTCCGATTTGCTCTAACAACACGAATTTCTAAAAAAAAAATTAACTATATATAGAACACGAACGATCCGATTTGCTTTGTTGAAGATTCAAAATTTCTCTACTTACAACGGACCCTCCGATTTGATCATCACCTTTTCCATACACACAATTCAGCATAATCCGAATTCTTCACACTGCAGCTCAAAAAGAACTACCCCACACATTAGTCTAACACCCCAAAAATCCATAACCAAGCATAACACATTCGTGGTTTTCATAACCGAAAAAATGAGCCTACCCCACAAATCCAAAATATGCCTTATAAATTCTTATCTCCGGAGCCCCATACTAATTTGAGCATAAGAATCATTACATATATTTTTTCTACTTAACCTAACAAGTCTCATGATAATATATAGTCACATAGTTCAGATATATATATATGGTGCTCTATACTCACGCGGAGTTTAATTTATTATTATATTTTATTATTTGTTTGGACACCAATAGTGGCTATGTATGTTACCCATATCATAAAAAGAATCAAAGCCTTTGCATAGTTTAATACTAAAAGTGGATAAGCTTTGCCTCCACTTGTATATTTTAATAAGAATGATGAAAAGGACCCAAAATTTCAAGTGTAAAAAAAAATTAAATTAAATAAAACACAAATATTATTACTCATAAAAAAGAAGGCATGCCTTTGCCATATTTGCAAGAATCCAAAAGTATAGGCTTCACTAGCACTCTTCTTCCCACACATTTTCCAAGTATGATGCTCAAAAGTCACATTATTAACCACTTCTATATACACATTGTTATAATTATAATATACACATTCATTTCATTTCATATTCAATTATTCCTAGTTTACATAAAATTTCCCAAGCATTATTATAAGCACCTACTACTATTCCTTTTATCCATCACTTTTTGTTTTGGAGTTGGTTGAGGATTAGGACTAGAATTTGGTTTTGAGGGTCAAATAGAATACCAAAGAAATCAGTGACACACTAGAGTAGTGCTAGTAATGATGAAATTTCAGAAACCTTTTGTAAAAGCTTACTAGGTAGGGACCATTTTTTATTTATTTATTTATTTAATTAATTTCTCTTTTCCTTTACCAGCTCCTTGAGCTGCACGTATAATAGAAGCATCATTCTCAAACAAATTTGTCATTTTATAGTTTGGTTTTATTTTTTCATACTCATTCAAAATGTTGTATTTCCTTTTTCTTCCTTATCTTACGGAGATAAAATAAAGGCCTATAAAATTAAATTAAATAGAGTGGTCTATGGAGACAAGGTTTTGTAGCAATCACACACACTATGACTAAAGCCAAACCATTTTTTTCTTCTCACCATCTATTGTTGAATTTTGTGATTTTGTCCATTTCAATTTTCAAACACCTATAAATAGTAAATACGTAATTTTTTTAGATATTGACCAAATTTTGATGTAATATTCGGTTATTAAATTTATGGTGTTTTTAAAATTTTAAAAATAAGAGAATACATTTTCTATGTATTGTATATTTAAATATTAAAAGTAGAATATATCTCTTGCGAATTATATTATTTTCAAAATTTTTAAAAAATATCATAAAATCTAATAATTAAGTGTTATACTAAAATTTATTCAATATCTAAAAAAATTAGCCATATAAATATCCTGATTGCATATCTATCATAATATAATATTTTGAAAAAAAAAATTATAGAGGTTTGACATTAGCGTCTCTAGTAGGAATTTATAATTTGAGATTCTTTGAATGTTATAGAAGTAATTATAGATTATTCATAAAAAAATGCTTTTATATTGATAATAAAAATTAAACGAATCATGGAGGTTTGACATTAGTCCTTCTAGTAGGAAGATATAATTTGAGATTCTTTGAATGTTATAAAAATAATTATAGATTATTCATAAAAAAAATGCTTTTTTATAATAAAAATTAAACTCACATTTTCCATGATGTAGGGAGTTTTTGTTTATGAATTGTATTGACACTTTTTCTATGTAATAAACATAAAATTGCTAAAAGACTTAATACTTCCCTAAAAGTAATGCAAATTGGGTAAAATTAGCTAAAATTAGTTGGTAATAAAACTAATAAACCAATTAACTTAAAAATAAAAAGAAAAAGCTAAAAAAAAACCCTAAATTCTAGATGTGAAGTTCATTACAATAATAGCAACAATTTGTGCAAATGAAATTGTGAATTGTGAATTGATGAAGGACCCACATGGAAGCTGGTGTGGAAAGGTTTGAGGCCACCATGGGAGACATGTGGCTACAAATATCATGATTATAAGAAATGCCTTTACACAACTGGTCAAATAGAACAAGTTCATTCCCACATAAGTACATAAAGATAAGTCTTAACTCTTAACCACCACAAAGGGGAATAAAAAAAATATTAGGCTTTTTAATAGGGCTTAGCTCATTTCATTTCCAATTCCACTTGTGTTATAATAATAATAATAATCTATATCAAATTTCAACAGTACACTTATTATGGGCCTGAGAAAATCAAACCTCATTCCCATATCTTGTTTCTTTAAATAGCATAGATTCTGTGTGAAAGGGTTATATACTACTAAATAATAATATAATTGTTATCACTAATATTAAAATAGTTTAATTATTTTGTTAATCTTAAAACACATAAAAATTTTCCTATATATTAATCATTTAAATTCATTAGTGAGTATTTTTCTTTTTCCTTGTTCTTTTTATAGTCAGTGAAGCATTTGATTACACTTTAGAACATGTAGGTTCTCTGACAAAGGCACAAATGCAATGGTTTATTGGAAAAATAGGATGGCTCTATTTTCATTGGAATCTCCATTCTGTAACCATTTATCTTGTCTATGTTCCAAATCTTGCTCGTACTTGTTGATCAATAAAAGCTAATCAATCAAACAATTTTCTTTTGGGAAATCCAAAAAGGAACTGTGTATCTCAGATTTATGTTATCTCTCAAGTCTTAATCTTATGAAGAAATGTGGCATTTTATTTATTTATTTATGTATTTCATTCCACAAAATAAATAAATAAAATAGCACAAACTATATTTACTTCTTTTTAAGGATAGGTGAAATTCAATTCAGCTTCTCTTTATTTTAAAAATTCAAATTGAAAACTTTTTTCTTTTCTGACTTAGTTATTTTACTAATAATGTATTTGATGCACTTATATTTATTTATAAACATAATTCTGATTAATCTCTTTAAAATGAGTTGAATGTCACATGGACAAATAAAAAGAAAATAATACAAATTAAATCACATTAAATTTATCAAATATTTAAAAATCTCATTATAATAATTTGCTCAAAAAGTTATTAAAAAGGAAAACTATTATGATGATG
>NC_029792.2:128614187-128617132 GCF_000816755.2 Arachis ipaensis | reverse complement strand
TTTTTTCCCATTTTTCCCAAGGTGCAAAAAGGATATAAGATCTTTGATGCTAATGCATCAATTAAGAAAAAAACAAAATGCAAATATTATTTTTGAGAAGGAATTAAACTAGTCCTTCAATCAAGGCATATACATATTTCATTTTCATATGATGAAAACTTAGACTATGTCTCATAATTATTTTTTTTAATTTAGTTTATGAGACAAAGGAGGCACAGCTTGGTGATTAGTACCTGTGTCACATCTCTTTCAACACCATTTTCAGGCCTGCAATCATAAAGCTAACACTGCAATCATATTTAGAATAGAATACATAAATTCCATCCAACATTCTGCCCCACATTTCAAACCCCTTTTTTCTATGCTCTCTACTCACCGGCTACCATTTCTTTTTTCTTTTTTAATAGTTAGGTTTTATGTATATATGATAGGAAAAATTTCAAGTGTATCGGGAACACTAGTGTTTCAATTGTTTTAATCGTTAATTTTAATTAATATATATTATATATATTTTTTATAATTCAGATCAACGGTTAAAACAACTGGAACACCGATATTTTCAGTACACTTAAAACTCTTCCTATATGATATATGTAATTTTGTTTTGACTTATGCAATATTTATCATTAAATGAGATATAGATATTTTGACTATAGTAGATGACAGCGTTGAGACTTGTTGGGACGGAAAAGAAAGCGTGTGTTAACACAAGGTGAAAATGTGAGAGGTAAAATTAGGGTTAGGAAGAATAATTAGAGGTTGAATGTGTCTTTTTTTTTATGTAATGGGTCTAAAGTGTAGTCTATTATTCACGTTGTTCACGTTTTTTATTATTTATTTAACAGAATTCTATTTGGATTGATTTTATACTAATAATAATAGTAACTAGTATGTGAATTAAAAAGATTTATATTATATCCGTTTAAGGAAAGAGAAATAAAATATGTTTTATAAAGATATATTTTTTTTGTAGATATATTTTGATGAGTTAAGTATTTTTTATTTTTCCGATCTTTATCAATAACAAAACTATAAACTTCGAAGTATTAAAAGAGACAATATCTACGAATAATTCATTAAGATATTAATGTAAAGTCCTACATCGATTGAAAAACAAACAAAACACACATTTTATGAAAATATTTTGATCTTCTATTAATACCAAAATATACAATATCCACAAACAGATAGACTGGATTATTACATGTTTATTAGATTATTGCTCACTGAAAATATACCATTATTTCTCAAATTAACTAACCTCAAAATCCAAGTTAACTCTCTCCTAACATATGTCTTATTCAATATCAATTGATATGGAATTAATTATATCCAATAATTATTAATTTAGAAAAAAATATATTTCATCAACAACTATTAACTTAATTAAAGGATATTATTACCAATGAGTTATAACTCAAATAACATAGTCTTTTCATACTCATCTATGAGATCGTGGGTTTGAGTCTCCCTATCTTTAATAAAAAAAATAATTAAAGAATATTATCGCTAACAAGCTATAACTTAAATAACCAAGTTGGGTTGGTCTAGTGGTTAGCTCACTAGTCTACTTAAGCAAGTGTCGGGGGTTCGAATCCCGTTTTGTGCATGCAGCAACCCATTGGCCAGCGACAAACCCTTAAATGGAGCTCAGTACTCGCCTAAAAAATATGTATATTTCATCAACAACTATGAACTTAATTAAAGAATATTATCACTAACAAGCTAAAGATTGCGAGTTCGAGTCTCATTCCTAACTTTATAAAAAAAAATTAAAGGATATTATCTAATAGGTATACAAAAGTTGTCCTTTTAAATAGAAGACAAATCACACAAAAACTCTTGACTATAGTGTTCTTTGCCTCACTCCTCTGATCTCTCTTTCTCTCTCTCTAAATCCAAAAGCATGGCAAATGCCATGGCAGTGATGTTGTTGTTTCATCTGAGTTTATTATTATTATTATCTTCCATGGAGGTGTTGAGTTTTCCATCCTCCTCCTCTTCTTCTTCTTCTTTTGATGGAAATGAAGATAGAATTGGAATGCTTCCAGGACAACCAGAAAACATAGAATTTGAACAGTTCTCAGGATATGTAACTGTTGATCAAAAGAAGCACAAGAATCTCTTCTATTATTTTGTTGAATCACAAACTCATCCTTCTTCAAAACCTCTTGTTCTCTGGCTCAATGGAGGTACTACTACTTCATCATCATTATTCTCATTTCTAACTTTCGATCAAATAATAATTATTATTATCATCACTTTACTTATTTATTTATTTATTTTTTTACATTCATAAACACAAGTGAATTTGGATATATTAATTTGTTTCCATAATATTGATCAATGTTTTTATTCATGGTTTATTTATTTAGGACCTGGTTGTTCATCACTTGGAGTTGGTGCATTCTCTGAAAATGGACCGTTTAGGCCAAATGGAGAGTTTCTTATTAAGAATGAATATAGTTGGAATAAAGGTACTAATAATAATAATTCAATATTAATGCAATTTCTAATAAGTAGTAGCATAAAATGTTGTGAATTTCATTCATTGGTTCATTGATGTTCTTCTTATAATATATTATTATAATTATAATTCTAATTGAGATTTTCAGAAGCAAATATGTTGTATTTGGAGACACCGAAGGTTTATTTAAGATTTAATTATTTTGTTGGTCTTTATAGTTTTATCAAATTTGTAATTAAATGTTTATATATTTTTTTTTCAAGTGGATCTTTATACTGTTTTTAATTTTATAATTAGATCTTTCGTAATGTAAAAAATGTTAGAATGAACTAAATATTTCTTGGTAGATTAAAAGTATTCGTAATTAAAACCATAATTAGATCTTGACGACCGCATGTATTTTGGAAGAAATATTATGTTAGTTTTAGGGTTTTTGTCTTTTTGATATGAAAAAAAAAAAAAAAATATAGAGATCGAA
>NC_029792.2:128611731-128614175 GCF_000816755.2 Arachis ipaensis | reverse complement strand
CAATTGAATAATTAAATTTTAATTATTTTCTCTATTTTTAAGACTCTAACCTAAAATTAAAAAAAAAAATAGTCTTAGTCCAATTCCATGTTAATAATACCCTTAATAGAACATAACCTTACTTCGGACCATTTAATTTTCATTTTTACTTCAATCTTTTGGGAAAAAGAAAATAAATTACAAAAGGAAAAGTAAGTTTTTTGCTCATCAGAAAGACCCTTTTAAATTATACCCTGTATTGGGAAAGACACATACCATAATCCATATCCATGCTTCTTATGCTTTTTTTTTTTTAAAAGTTGGCATAAAAACAGTGATTAATGGTAAAAAAGAGAAAAAAAAAAGAAAAAGAATAGTTATGCTCACACATATTTGGTATAGTAACTTTACGTTATTATCATTATTACTCATCTCTTGTTCCTTAAGGAATATATGAATAGAATCATCGGAATACTATAACTTTTTATTGTCCCTGAATCATTATTTACACACTTTGTCTTCTGAAAAAGTGTTTTTTTTTTTTTTTTTTAATTTTAAATTTTTTAAGCTAGGGACAATGTTGTATTTCTTCAACGCTGGTTCAACAAGTTCCCTCAATACAAGAACCGAGATCTGTTTCTAACTGGCGAAAGTTATGCAGGTAATTAATAATTAAATTAAAGTCTAGAAAATTAAATTTCATTACAAAAGCATGTTACATTAATTATTAGCCATTATGTGTTCTAACAACCATATTGATGTATATTATTAATTAAACATTTTTTAGGGCATTATGTTCCTCAACTTGCAAAGCTCATGATTGAAATGAATTCAAAGAAAAGGATATTCAATCTCAAAGGAATAGCCGTAAGTTAGAAATTCACTTATCATCATCATCATCATTTTTTATTTCCACTATACTAGAAAATATCATTGAAAAAATTATAGAAATAAACTTTTGAGTAGTTAATTTTAATTAACCTTTTTTTATTGTAAAATTATTTTTTAACCTTTATTTTTTAGAGGATTTAGGATTTAATTAGAGTCCGAATTCAGAATTTAGAATTTAAAATTTTAATTAACTTTTTTACTGATACTAGTTGAAAAAGTTAATTATTTACCTGAATTCGTTATCGTGATACTCGATGTCTCGTATACCCTAATAAGTATGTCAATCAAGAATAATATGTGTGCGCGTATACGTGCATGTGCATATACGTTAGTTCGTATATTAAAATGATGTATTACTTACCCAAAGAGTTATTTAAAGATAGTTATATTATACTCGGTGTATGACGTATCAAACCCTAATAGTTAGGTCGACTATCGAGAATAATATAACTTAGTGATGATTAAATAGAAACATTAATTGTGTTTTGTAATTAAGATATTAAGAAAGTAATTAAGGTAGTATGATGATGGAAATGCAGTTGGGTAATCCAGTTCTAGAATACGCCACAGACTTCAATTCAAGGGCAGAGTTCTTTTGGTCTCATGGGCTAATATCAGATTCAACGTACAAGATGTTCAGCAATGTGTGTAACTATTCAAGATATGTGAGTGAGTACTATAGAGATTCACTTTCCATGGTTTGTTCAGAGGTAATGGGACAAGTTAGCAAAGAAACAAGCAAATTTGTTGACAAATATGATGTCACTCTTGATGTTTGCATTTCCTCTGTGCTTTCACAATCAAAGGTTATTTGTCCTCAATCCCAAGTGAGTCTTGTGAATCTTTAATTTAATTTAATTTTCACTCTCCTTTATTTATTTACTATTTACTATTTACTTTTGTGGCAGGAAAAGAATGAGAGGGTAGATGTGTGTGTAGATGACAAGGTTACAAACTACTTGAATAGAAGAGATGTACAACAAGCACTTCATGCTAAGCTTGTTGGTGTAAGAAAATGGGATGTTTGCAGCAAGTAAGATAAATTAAATCCTTTCTTAGTAATCAATTTTGTGTGGTTTTTGTAGAGGTCGAACGCTAGATTTTTTGGACATTAAAAATTAAGATTTATAGTCGATTAACGAAAAAACAAGATAGCAAATACTAAAGTGAAAATAGAAATAAAAAGAATTATTTTATATCACGAGACGAGCTTATTTATAAGTCAAAAATAAATTTTATTAAAAGCGACGGAATTACAAAATAGTAAATACTAAAGTAAAAATAGGAATAACAAAAATTATTTTATATAACGAGACGAGCTTATTTACAGGTTAAAAATAAATTTTATCAAAAACGACGGAATTACAAAATAGTAAGTACTAAAGTGAAAATAAGAGTAAAAAGAATTGTTTTATATAATGAGACGAGTTTATTTTGTAGGTCAAAAATAAATTTTATCAAAAAGAATGGAGTCACAAGATAGTAAGTACTAAAATGAAAATAGGAATAAAAAGAATTATTTTATATACTGAAACGAGCTTTTTTATAGGTCAAAAATAAATTTTATCAACAGT
>NC_029792.2:128596503-128611645 GCF_000816755.2 Arachis ipaensis | reverse complement strand
TGAGTGACAGAATTACAAGATAATAAATACAAAGTGAAAATAGAAAAAATAAAAGAATTATTTTATATAATGAGACGGACTTATTTATAGGTAAAAAATAAAATTTATCAAAAGTGACAGAATCATAATTAAAATTATGATATTATATATGTTAAAAGGGTAATCTAATAATAACTTGAATGACCTATATGTTGACCTTGTTGATAATGTGTTTTGTGGTGACAGCATATTGGACTATGATATGCTTAATGTGGAAATACCTACACTTCCTCTTGTTGGATCACTAGTAAAAGCTGGAGTTAGGGTCCTAATTTATAGGTAAAATATTCTCCTTTTCAGATGCTTCATTTTTTTTTTCACTGCTAATTAATTAATTAACATAATTAACCATGTGTTGATTATTTTTCTCAATACAGTGGAGATCAAGATTCAGTGATTCCACTGACTGGAAGCCGCACTTTGGTTCAAAAGTTGGCAAAACAATTACAACTATATATATAAGTTAAAACTTTTTAAATAAAAAATCATTTATATATCAACATTTTTCAAATGATGAGAGACAAATTTGTTCATTTTTTTAAATTTTAAAAGATGATTTTAGCTTTCTTGTGATGATTTAGTCAATTTCTTTTAATTCAAATTGAATTTAATTTTTATGTATTATCAATTAAATTTTTTTTACATAATAACTAATAGAGTGAAAATTCACGTGCAGTTATTTTCATGTAAAATTGATAGTTGAGAATTATTAGATAATTTGATATGTTTGACTAAATTGTCGTTTAATAATTTTTAACTATCAATTTTACATAAAGACAATTTTACATTAATAAAAATAATTAATTTTAAAAATTTTTATACTGACAATACATCAAAATTAAACTCATTCGAATTACATATAGGCATTAAAAATTAATTAATCTAAAATTAATAATGAAATTATGTTATTATTTTAGGTTGGTGGATGGACTCAAGTTTATGGGAACAATATGCTTTCATTTGCCACAGTAAGAGGGGCAGCACATGAAGCACCTTTCTCACAGCCTGAAAGATCATTTGTGCTTTTCAACTCATTCCTACAAGGCAGGCCTTTACCACAAATTTTCTGATCCCCCAAAAAAAAATTCCCTTTTTAGTTTAGAATTTTTTTTTGTTGCCCATGATATCCTCTAGTCCAATAGGTTAAAGAGTAATCCGTCGTGGATCTAAACTCCATTTAAGGGTTTGTCATTGGTCAATAAATTACTGCATGCACAAGACGAAATTCGAACCCCAACACTTACTCAAGCGAACAGATGAGTTGACCACTCGATTTAGTTTAGATTTTGTAAGTATAACCATGGTCACTTCATACCCCATATATTATTTATTTATCATTTGTAAATCAATGTATTTGTGTCTATGCATAATGTCAAAAGAAAAATATGAAAAAAAAAATGGAAAATGTGAAGGTTTTTTTTTTGTTTTTCTTGGGGTTGGATTTGCCGTACATTTTTGTGTCCTTTTCTTGTTACTTGGGCTTTGTCACAAATATAAGGAGTTGTTGTCATGTAAGAGAAATTATTGGAAAAAAAAAAAGGAATTGTAAGTTTGTAACAGAATATGAGAGAGTGTTTTCTTTGTCTGAATTTCTATACAAACAATGTGAATCAACCATGTAATATAAATTTTTCTGCTTTTGCATCTAACTTTTTTTTTTTAAGTTTTCTCATAATAATGCAATGGTTTCTAGTTATTAAGGGGTAAGTACGATTTTGGTTCCTAAAGTTTTGTGCCAGAATCGAAATCGTTCCTCTTCTCATTTTGGATTTAAAATCGTCCTGGTGGTGGTGGAGTGGCAGTGGGTGGTGTTGATGATGATGATGATGGTGATGATGATGTTGATAATGGTGGTGGAGTGGCAGTTGGTGGTGGTGGTGGTGAAGGAATGAATTATGTTGGTAGTGGTGAAGGTATTTTTGTCAAAAAAAATAATTAAAAGGACGATTTTAATACGAAAAAAAACGTTAAGGACGATTTTAAATTCAAAATTAGAAGAGGGATCGATTCTAGTACAAAACTTTAGGGACCAAAATCGTACTTATCCCAATTATTAATTATTATTACACCATAAAATTGAGATAATAGTAATACTCATTATTAGTTTGTAACTATACCATAAAAATTAATTATTAATATATAATATATATTAAAATGAATTAATTTATATTTATATTTAAATACAAATATATAATGTTTGAATTAAAAAGCACTAAGCATACAGAACATGGGTTCAGGCTTAAGACAGGGAAAATGAGAAAAGGCACATGTGCTGATGTGCTTCACAAACAACACCAAAAGCAAAGAACATTTTTTTTATCCTCCAATATGAAGAGAAAATGGGGCTCATAATAAATTGTGCCCCTTCAAGTGATAGAAATTTAATAAAAGATTTAAGAATATGTTTAAAGAATTCATTTTAACACTTGATCTAATATTTACCAATTAATTTTAACATTTTCTTTCTTTAAAAAAAATTGTATGTACTATAGTAACAATAACTAAGCCAATTACTAGTGTGCAAAGAGAATTATATTATGGATTCTAATTTTCTGTACCTCTGACTTCTCTTATTTGAACAAAAAATGTATTTGTAAATATTCTCACCACTCACCAATGCTGAAAATCTACCTTAGGAGGATAGCATTTGAAAGAGATTGAAATTGAGAGACAAAGACTAAAAGATAGAAATTAAAATAAGTTTTTGTATTGTGTTTGGTGTAAAGTAGGAGATAGAGACTGAATAAGAATGAAGCTCTAATTTAATTTGCACAAACAGTAAAATTAAAATTAATTAATTAAAATAAGAGTATTTTAGATATAAAATATTATTAAAATTTCAGTTTACGTCTCAAAAAATTTTAATCTAAATACTGAAATATTGAAATTTTGGGAACAGAAATTGGAATTTTAGTACTCATCTCTGGACCAACAAATATTACTGAGTTCTAATTTTCTAACAACCTCTATTTTAATACTTCAAAACAAATACTATCTTAAAAGTATTTTTTTCATTATTACATTTATTATTAGACACTTACTGTACATCATTCAATAATAATAATAACCACTAGAACTTAATTTTGATACATTAGAGTTAAATGGCATAATTTATCCATATTCAATTAAGAGGTTGTGGGTTCGAGTCTCTTAAGTCTTATCTTTGGTAAAAAAAAAATATTTATGTTTAGATGATAAAAGTAGTTATTTTTGCTGGTGTCATGTTGTCGTAATTAAAAGCATTTGTGCATTAAAATTATAAATCCTAATAATTAATGCAAAATTAGTGATCTTGAGTGAGTTGAATCTGAAGTAATAGAGACCTTATAGTTAGTATTAGTAGGTTCTTCCCTCCTCCAATCCACCCTTTGAAAAAAGCAAACTACTTTCCCTCACAACAATTTGTTGCAGCTTTTCCCTCCCTACAAAAATGAGAAAAGACCAACAAAACCAGCATCCTCTACTCATTACTAATCCTTCTCAACAAAATCAGGTTTTTATATATACTGACTCCCTCTTCTTCTTTTGCAATTTTCTCTTTTCGCACTAATTTCTACAATTCAAGTGGGAAAAATTGAAAAAGAAGAAAACTTGCATCAACCCCATTAATCTATATCACATATAAGCATCAAGTTCCAACTGTGATCTTGTAAAGTTTTAGAATTTACATGTGGGTGTGTGAATTGCAGGGAAAAGAAGAAGAGAATCATCATCATCATCATCAATTGGAAGTTGAAGCAGAGGATTCTCAACTTCCAGAGTCACCATTGCCTCTCACTGTTACTTCCAGGGTCTGATTTCTTCTTCATTATCTGTGTTGTGTATTTTTGTCTTTGTTTCTAACTTTGGGTTCCTATGTAACTGTCCAAAACTGAATAAAAATTGAAACTTGATTTTTGGGAATGAATGAAAATGCAGGTATTGTATATGTTGGGAGATATAGCAGCAGGGCCTGCGTACAAGTTCACGCAATGGCTTCAATTGGTTCGTAAACGCACTTCCAAGTTTGGACCTTCTGGCTTCCCTAACCGCCTTTCTACCATGCCTTCTTCTAGGTTCTTATTTACTACTACTACTTTCTACTTTCTACTTTCTACTTTCAATCCTCAGAAAATCAATTTCTATATATCACAGGAGTAAGTGATGTTATGTGTTTGAGTTGAAAATTGCCCCATCAAAGATTGAAAAATGAGGAATATGGATAGAAGAGAGTGTATAATTACATGTGTTTTTTAACTTATTTTTAACATGTATTTTGTATTTCAATACGTATTCTATACCAGTGTCTGATTTTTGGTGTTCACGTAACATGGTTTGGAATTATGGTGGTCGAAGAAGTTGTTATGGGAGGTTGTATAGTGTGGCACTCTTAGGAAGAGGAAATTAGTAAATTTCACTGATTAGGCAATATCATGTAGGATAATACCAGTCGATTTTACACCTGATATCACTTAATTTTGTGAAATGTGATACTGACATAGTGACATTCCATGTAATCGTAAGTTGAGGTAAATGCAAGCATGACAAATTAAATAGTAGCGTATTACTCAAGTAGGTTTGGTGCAATTTAAGTTTTCGTTTTGATATTGTTTCATTGAATGCTAAAGATTAATCTTAAGTGGGGTTGTAAAGGTGCATAATGAAAGCTTTTTTTTTTTCTTTTTCTCTGTGATGTTTTTGGTGTGAAATTGTCCATGTTGCTAATGTTGATCATAACTTTTATGTGTTAGCCCTGGTGAGGCTATTGAGGATGCAACGAGCGATCAGCCTCCAAAACAAACTGAGGTTAACTTGTGGGAGAGGCTCGGTAAAGCCGAAATGTTGGACATTGAATCAAGCATGTTTTCTTGGGACAGGCTCACTTCGCTTCACCACACTGAACACAGCAGCATCAATGAGAATTCCGAGGATGAAATGAACAAAGCTCTTGAGGTCTTTTTTTTCTAAAATCATAAATATTAGATATCTTGTAGTACTGAATTAGAAATAAAGAGCTTGAAGTGCACATGATTGATTTGTATGTGTAATAGGTAACTGTAAATTCTGGAGGGGTTGTCTTCTTTGCTTTTTTCAATGGCCTTGGGGACGATGGTGCTTTTCCGAAAGAAGCAGCAGCCGTTATAAAAATATCATCATCAAGATTGGCAACACAATCAGAACGCCTTGGTTATGAATTCGCTAGGTGGTTGGGAGTTCGAACTCCACAGGTTGTTTCTATGCTTTATTCTTTCAGGAACACAACCATCACATTGCAAGCTTCAGATATGAAGATTGACTTCTAGCGTATTCATTCTTTTCTATCTGGAAAATGCAGGCTAGAGTGATTCACAATACTAGTTCTGAGTGGCTCCAAATAAAGGAAGCTACAGAAAAAGCTAGAGATGCAGCAAGTTCTAAGGGTGATGAAAGTGGCGAAATGACTTGCTCAGAACTTTTGGAAGCACTTGAACTCGGCCGATGTCTCTATTTTATGAGGTACGATTGAAATCCGGTATTCCAATGATATGGTTTATAATATGTTTGTGAATTATGTTCTATTGTTGTCATGTTATCACTACCATCTAATGATATTATTTTGTTACAAACAATTATTCTAATTTCAATGCCTGGTCTTGATTTAGTCATTTCAGTTTTCAAATGTGGCGTGCGACCACCATAATTGTATTTTCGTAAGGATTTGTAATCTTTTTGCAGTTATGTACATGGTTCACCTTTGCTTGAAAGTCCCTATGCATTCGAATCTCGGGAAACTGCAGAAAGAACATCAGCAGCCCTTGGCAGGGTACTGATGTTGGACCTTGTCATTAGAAATGAAGATAGGCTCCCTTGCCGGCAACTTAGGTGGCGAGGGAACTCCGCAAATTTGTTGTTTGCTGAAAAGTTAATCTCAGCAAATACAGACACACTAGGAGAAGCTTTAGATTCTGCAATGAACCATTACAGACCAAGGGTGGTTCGAGCACTTCAAAGTGAAAGGAGGTCAGTTTCAATGGATTCCAAATCAAGTTCTCGTAATCCTACATTGTTATCACAACGCTCAGATGTTTCGGATATAGTGGAATCAGCAATATCTACTAGGATGAGTCTTAATGGTCAAACATCAGGAGAATCACCTTGTACTAACTTTAATGTTGTGGCTATTGATTCTGGTGTTCCTCGCCGGCCTCCTACTGGAAAACGTGCAGATGATCAGACTAATTATCCCAAGTTGGTTGAGTTGCTACTTAACAGTTCCGAGTTTTCCTCGAACCTGCTATATGATATAACCGGAGGCAAATTAGGATGTCCTGCACCTGAAGACATAAATCCGGCAACTGATGTACCTGCAACTGCTAGTGACATAACAGTAGTTCATGAGTTTCGTTGTAGTTTTCGCGCTGCTCTTAGGGATCTGCAGGGGTTCTATATATTCCTACTGACACTTCACCAGAAACTTGATAACATGTTACGATCCCTTATGAATATTAGAAGCAAAATTTCGTCTTTGGAATCTGAAAAAGATGAATTTTCTTCACCCATTGCTGCTGCTAGCAGTCCCTCTCCAACAGGTAGAGAGAGGTCTCCTCATGATAACCATCATGATTGTTGTGACTCCGGGTCTGCATCAAGAGAAGGTTGTCATGGAAAGCACTCGAAAGGAAGCGCAGAATCACATAGTGGTCTTCGCTTAACAGCTAAGCTTCGAGACTTCAATAAATTTGCAAAGGTTGGTTTCTAACATAATTTTGCTGTGTAAAATCCGCTTCTTTTTTTTTAACTTTCCTTGTGTCTTATACTTCATTCTAATTTCAATCTTCAAGGTTGATGCCGAATCTAGTAAAGAACTGGAACAGTGGAATGAAATGCTTAAAAATGATGTCATCAAGTTATGCCAAGACAACAATTTCAATACAGGTTTTTTCGAAGGTAGTGACGACAACTTTGTCATTGATGCATATGAACTGAAGGTAAATTCATTTTAATACACCAAAAACTAACATCTTAAACTTGGTACATTTATGTATCTCCATATAAAGCATTTACTCCTTGAACTTTCAGATAAGACTTGAGCATATACTTGAGAGGATTGTGTTGATATCTGAGGCTGCGAATACAGAGAAACCTTCCGCCGTTACAAACACTCTCTATGTTGGTGGAGCACTGGCTGCAAGATCTATATACACGTTGCAACGCTTGGGAATCACACATATATTGTGTTTGTGTACTAACGAAATTGGACAGGCCGATTCTCAGTTTCCTGATCTATTTACGTATAAAAATTTCTCTGTAAGTCGTATTATCATGTCTCACCCATCGAAATCTCCTTGCTTAATCATTTCATTTATTAAGTTATGTCAGTGATTTAACTCTTATATTGGTCCTGTTCTTTCTCATTGAAAACAGGTGAGTGACAATGAAGATTGTAACATCAGCAGCATATTTGAAGAAGCTTGTGATTTTATAGATTATGTTGAGCAGATTGGTCAAAGAGTTTTAGTTCATTGTTTTGAGGGGAGAAGCAGAAGTGTTACTCTGGTTCTTGCTTACTTAATGCTCAGAAAGTAAGTAAAAGAGATTTGAAATTATGCAATCTTGTTAAATAGTTAAATGTTGTTGAATCTTAATAGCTAATTATTATATTATACTCCTTTTCAAAATATGTCATTTTGAAACTTGACACACTAACAAATCAGTGTAATTTATATCAATATATAGGAAGTTCACTCTACTAGAAGCATGGAACACACTGAAACGAGTACACCGCCGAGCACAGCCGAACGATGGTTTTGCGAAGATCTTACAGGAACTGGATAAAAAACTGCATGGAAAGGTATCTATGGAGTGGCAGCAACGAAAACCAACGATGAAAGTTTGCCCCATCTGCGGCAAGAATGCCGGATTAAGCAGCAGCTCACTTAAGCTCCATCTCCAGAAGTTGCATAAAAAGCTGTCGTCCGGGAGTGTAGACAGTGCCATGACAATGGAAATACAGAAGGCACTGACGGCTTTGAAGGTTAGCCGCGGCGGCAGTGTTAGCCCAACACAGAGGCAGTCTCAGTCAATGATAGATGAATAGATTACTCTAGCAAGACATGAAGAAAGGTTACTCAACTCTGTTGGCTTTTCATTGTATTTTCTCTGTTTTTCTTTATGCAAAGTGTAAAGTAGAAAAAGGGGCTTGTTAATTATGCGGTTATAGTTCAATTCTTTTGTTACTTTATTAAATATAAAATAAAAATTGGTTCCTGAAGACATGAACGTGTCATATGGTATCATGCCATCAGGAATGAGTGTTGATTATTATTTTATTTCAAAAATGTTCTAATATCGGATTAAGTAACATTAACACTGCGTTGTCATTTAATACATAGCAGTCGCATTAGCAAACCTCCCTAATGGTTAAACAAAAATATGCAGTACATCTTAGTACCTTAATCTAGCTCCTATTGTACATCAAACGAGTTTTGGAGCATTGAACTGCCAGAGTGAAGCTTTTTCACATGGAGTAGCTAGGTTTTTATAACAATTTAAGTAATTTAAACTGTTTTTAGTATCTTGGATTAAGTTCTAAGCATTAATCCTCTGTAATTGGTAATCTTGCAATGTTGTGACAGTAAATCCGCCATCATATAGCAACATTTTTTCTATGGAGGCACTTGTGACTAAAGCAATTGTACTAATTACTTGGAACCTATCATTACATGTACTTCCTTTCAAGCATTTGAATACACCATAACAAATTAACAATTTACAACAAATGCAGGGAGATTACATAGATTGAACCATTGGAAACTTGAAAAAACACCCAGCTTTTGAAGTAATTAATTCATCAACGTACCTCACCTTTCACACATACCATTTGTCTTCTTCCATGGTCACCCCTTTCTTCTCTACTAGTTTTGATTGGCTATGGGCGAAACCTGGCTGGGAATCTGTGATCCATTAAAAGCTGAACGTCCATTGACAAGTAAAACAGAAACTATGACTATGGTTTAGATCAAATGTGTATATATATTATTATTAGTACAGGTATTACTATTATCAAAGGTTATAACCTCATTATACAGGAAGAGCCTCCTCTGGCAAGGACTCTGGAGTACCACTGCTACCATTGAGAACAATCACATTGCCATCAGCATCAACATCAACTATAACAGAGTCACCTTCTTTGATCTCTCTAGCAAGCATCTTCTCAGCCATGCTGTCCTCCAAAAGTCTCATTATGGCTCTCCTTAGAGGCCTAGCTCCATAGCTAGGGTTGTAACCTTCCTCAACTACTCTGTCTCTAAATCTTTCCGTCACTTGAAGTTCGATATCTTTGGTCTTTAGTCTGTCAAACACCTCCTTTAGCATTATGTCAGCAATCTCCTTCACCTCGAGTTTTGTGAGTTGCCTGAAGACAATCATTTCATCCAGCCTGTTCAAGAACTCTGGCCTGAAGTATTGTTTTAGCTCCTCGGTCACCAAGCTCTTGATTCGGTTGTAGCTGCTGTCCTTCTCATCGTAATCCAGATCAAATCCTATTTTCCGGCCTCCTTTCTCAATTACACTGCTTCCAACATTCGACGTCATTATGAGAAGCGTGTTCTTGAAATCCACGGTTCTTCCCTTGCTATCTGTAAGTCTACCATCTTCCAGGATTTGAAGCATCATGTTGAATACATCAGGATGGGCTTTCTCAATCTCATCAAAGAGCACAACAGTGTAAGGACGACGCCGAACTGCCTCAGTCAGTTGACCACCTTCGGTGTAACCAACATATCCAGGAGGTGAACCTATGAGTTTAGAGACGGTGTGCCTCTCCATGAATTCACTCATGTCTAGCCGAATCATGGCTTCTTCAGAGCCAAAGTAATATGCAGCCAATGCTTTCGCCAATTCAGACTTCCCAACACCAGTTGGACCAGAAAAGATGAAGCTGGCAATTGGACGATTAGGGTTTTTCAATCCAACCCGGGCTCGACGAATAGCTCGGCTAATTGCTTTTACCGCTTCATCCTGACCAATGACACGCTTGTGCAATGTCTCCTCCATCTTAAGGAGGCGATCGGATTCATCGGTTGAGACTTTCTCAACAGGGATACCAGTCCAAGAGGAGACAATATGTTGTATGTCAACTTCCGTCACAATGGGACCTGAGTCTCCTGCTTCACTCTCTGCCTTGCTCATCTCCTTGCCTTTCTCTACAAGTGTTGATATTTGTGCCTTAAGATCCATTTCTCTATCTCGTAGCTCTCCAGCCTATTAAAATTTCCATCTTTTGTCAATCTACGGGTCAAGAAACTGTACACTTGAATAATGAGTATTAAAACAACCGTAAACCCTTAAGCAAAATACATCAGTGAATCATTGTTTTCAGACAAACAATATTATCCCACTTGATCATCGTAGCTGAAAGAAAACATTTGCACATTTTACATTTAGAGAAAAACATTACCTTCTCAAAGTCTTGGTTGCGAACAGCTTCTTCTTTCTCCTTAACAATCTGCCTGAGTTCCTTGTCAAGTTCTCTTGCTTCTTCAGGCAACTAGAAGTACATAAATATAACCAAATTAGGTCAAAAACGGATGCTAGTTGCTACATGAACAGCTAGTTTTAAGGTAGGCAAACAACATACCTGTGCATGTTGCAGCCGGACACGTGAACCAGCTTCATCAATAAGATCTATAGCTTTGTCTGGCAAAAATCGATCACTGCAATACACAATTATTTTTGAGAGGGGAAATATGGCAAAACATAGAGCAATTGTATTATACAATTGCAATTGCTGATGCTAAATTCAATAAATCTAACATGAACAGCATCCTGAGTACAAGGACAAGGCGGCTTTCTCTACCCTAGATTGAATTTCACAGCAAATAAACAGGATGAGCAAAACATATGAATAATAACCAACCTGATATATTGGTAAGACAGCTGTGCAGCAGCTACAAGAGCCTCATCAGTATAGCGAAGCTTGTGGTGAATTTCATAGCGTTCTCTAAGTCCTTTCAGTATTTGTATGGTTTCATCTACAGTTGGCTCTGGCACCTTAACTGGCTGGAATCGTCTCTCCAAAGCTGGATCTTTTTCAATGTGTTTCCGGTATTCATCAAGTGTTGTGGCTCCAATACACTGGAGAAAACAAAACACTTCTTTAGCACACATTCCAGGGAAAGTAGCATCTGAATTTAGCAATATCAATCAAGTTCCAGATGCTCATTATTTTTGGTGTAGCTTGGCCATAGACAATTAACCCATCAAAATAGGCATAATTTGATCATCCTGCATCCTATTATTAACACACTGAAACAACTCAATGCCAATATTTCTATTTTTGTATGGAAGTTTCCAATGCTAATTTAGAAAGTTGAGCCCATTATTTGTTTGAGTACAAGCTAGCACCAACTTCTGACCGTGTATCATAATTAAGATGTGATAGCTAACCTATAGCAGACCTCCAATGTTTTAACTTTTTGGACTATGAAGTGGCTATGGATATTTTATTATCAGAAAGGTGTTTTGTCCCCTTTTTTCCACATTTTGATTAAAAGGCTCCCAAATGATGATACCAGTAAAATCCAAAAGCCAAATATCCTTAATATATTGACTTTGAAATAAATGTTCATCACACAGTTTATCCATAAGCCAGTTTTAACATGTAAAGGGAAATTACCTGCAGTTCACCCCTTGCAAGAGCAGGTTTTAGTATGTTAGCAGCATCAATAGCCCCTTCAGCTGCTCCAGCTCCAATTAGAGTGTGCACTTCATCGATAAAAAGTATTATCTCATCACTTTGTTTAATTTCCTCCATCAGTTTCTTCAACCTCTCCTCAAACTCACCACGATATTTAGTTCCAGCAACAAGCAAACCCATATCAAGGGTTATAACCTAAAACATACATAGTAGGATACATAATTAGAATATAATGAAACGTTATCAAAGGGTAACTACTAACTCCAAATAAAAATACATCTATGACCCCTTCAAACAGTATTTGTCTCTACCAATACTTTATTTCCCAAAATTTGACAAGATAAGAAAAGAAGAGATGTAAAAATGCATGATTTTCTCCTCAAGTGCCATTATTGTAATAGATTAGTAAAGTGTGTCAAACAGACATTTGCATGCCAAATGTAATTGAGAAAAAAAATCATTATTTAGAATCCCAAAAATCATACCAGACACCCCTGAAATTTAAAAAAATATGTATCCCAAACTTAAGTGAGATGAAATTACTATCACACAATCAGAAGAACAAAAATGAGACAGCATGATGTAAACGATGGCCGAACAATGTTAGGAAACAAATATTTTTTGTGACGTAAAAATCAGTGAAGAAACAGGATATTATTTTATAATTAGTTTGAATGAATCCAATAACTTGAAGATGTTTAATAGTATTGAAGACGATAATGACAAATCACGATTTTAACTACAAAATATTTAAGATCTGTTATGATAAAATTATTTCAACAAACCTTTTTTCCCTCTATGGTTTCAGGTACATCACCATTTGCAATCCTCTGAGCAAGACCTTCAGCAATTGCTGTCTTACCAACACCGGGTTCTCCAATAAGACAAGGGTTATTTTTGGTGCGACGACCCAAAATTTGAGTGACACGTTCTATTTGTGGCTGCCTTCCCACAACTGGATCCAATTTTCCCTGATTGCAGAGGAAAATAAGTGAGCTTTTATGAAGAATTCGGAATCATCCACACACACACATCTGTACCAGTTAACTAGGAATTCTCAATTACCTCCTCTGCTAACTTGGTTAAATTGGTGCCATACTCCTCCAATGTTGGCATCTTATTGCCACTACTTCCTGACCCAACAGTTGCAGTAACACTGTCAGCACTCTCACCAACCATGCGAATAACCTGTGCCCATTCAGCATAAACATATTAGACAAGATTAAAGAAGGTATATATGTATTATACAACACCAAGGAAGCAGAGTGTGCATGCAGAAGTAAGTGGGAAAAGAAGTAAATAAGGGAATAAAACTAGCCTGTGTTCGAATATTAGTTGGGTCAGCACCCAAGTTTTCAAGAACACGTGCTGCTACACCTTCACCCTCACGAAGAAGACCCAGAAGCAAGTGCTCAGATCCAATATAATTGTGACCTGTAAATATCAAGGTTTAAGACTTCAACATCACAAGCTAAGACCAAATAATTACAACTGAATCACTGAACATAAAATATTTATCATGTATTACAGACAAGAGAATCATTTGATTGTGGCACACCATGAATAGGTTAAGCCGCAATGGGCATGCAATAATTAGAAGCGAGATTTTATCACAAGATAGAAGTGTCAATTTGCATCAACATTGGACCCAACTTATAGATTACTCTTGGCACAATTGCACTTTACACAATATGGCAGCTTATTGAAAATGCTTTTTCACTTTGCTCATCATCCTCTATAAGAAATCAAACTTAGATATGAACCACTTGAGAAAAATAGATAATTGTATTGTGTCCCATATCACCAATCACTTCTACCTTATTTCAAGTAAAAATTAATTAAAAAGGGAAAACTTCATAGAAATAGGAAGATAAGCATACGGGGAATCAACCACTGTTAATGTACGAATGCTTTTTTGCAACCAAAACAAACAAATAACTATATAAAGATCGGTGAAAAAAAAAAAATTGTTTTTACCAAGTTGGCGAGCTTCCTCTAATGAGAGTTCCAAAACACGTTTTGCACGAGGAGTAAATGGAATCTCAACAGCTACAAACCCACTACCCCTTCCTATTATCTTCTCCACTTCAACACGTGCATCTTTAAGGTTGATTCCCATAGACTTCAGAACCTTAGCGGCAATACCAGTGCCCTCACCAATAAGACCCAAAAGAATCTGCTCTGTTCCAACAAAATTGTGACCAAGACGTCTTGCTTCCTCCTGGGCAAGCATAATCACCTTGATTGCTTTTTCTGTGAAACGCTCAAACATGGCTTTAGGAACACCTCTGATAGGCTTTGCTCGCCGTGAAGAAGTTGCAATTGACACCTTCGAGTGAAAATCCAGTCCAGGTCTCAACATAGTATCCAAAGGATTAACTGTACGTAGTCCTGAAAAACCTGCCATTCTTAGTCCATTTGTTCGTAAAGCACACATCATTTTGACAGATCTTCTGGATTTTCCTGATCCCTTATGTTGGCCACGCCGATGCCCGGCCACTAGACCAGGGACATTAACTGACTGAGCCAAAACCCTAGCCATGATTCCTGAATAGCTAGCTGCAATTTTTATGAAGAATATTAAGCAACAAGTAACACACTTGAAAAACAGAATATCTATTAACAAACAAAAAGATTCACCACGGCAAGCATCAATCGAAAAATTTTGTACTACATGACAGCCATGAGAATAAACACTTGTACATACATGTCATAGATCAAAATATTTAACTTCCTCCTCAAAGTTGAAAAAATAATAGAATATATAAAACTGTTATGGGAAAAACAACATTCAGAAGAAGTTTAGTGCAAAGGAATTTAAAATACTTGTTAAGCAGAGCAATGATAATAACCAAACTTCAAAGCAAGTTATCAGATAGAGCAACAGATCCGCTGATCATACCTTTCAAACATACAATGAACATCAAAGATATTTCTAACCATTTGGGAAATAATAAAGATGACCAAAACCAAGGATGCCAAAGCTCACAACACATTATCTTGCCTACAAAGCATTACATCTTATTGGAAAAACTAATAGAAATCATGGAAATAAAGTTCAAGGAAGGAATCAAGTGTTAATTCGTGTGGTCCTTTCAAGATATCATTTTGCTTCTTCTGAATTATCCATTTCTTCTTCCAACTAAAACCCATCTACAAATTACAACATACTTGGAGCTTGAAAAAGCTAATGATGATAACAAATAAACCAAGAGATCAAAAACTAACACAAGATTACAAAAGAACACAATAATCAAGTACATACGTATAGCTAAACTAGCAAGTAAAACACTAATTAATGGAATAAACCATAACAGTATATAATCCACAATTGGGAAACGCTTCAATTAATGAATCAGTAACCTTAATAAGAAGATGAAACTACAGAACCGAATAATAATAATAATAATAATAATAATAATAATAATAACAACAATTCAACAATAA
>NC_029792.2:128596168-128596455 GCF_000816755.2 Arachis ipaensis | reverse complement strand
AGAGTTTATATAATAATAATAATAATAATAATAATAATAATAATATAATCAAATATATATAAATATGGGAGAGAAAGGGAAAAAAGGAAAAAGAGAGATAAAAATAAAAAGAAAAATGTGGTCGTAACCCACTCCTTCAAGATATCTTTTTCTTTTGCCTCTAAAATATATATATATCTAATTTTTAGTGACATCACCTCACCGACTCTCATTTTCTAATACTTCACATGTAAAATAAAACTAATTTTAATAATTTATATAAACATCTAATTTGGTCATTTCAACAA
>NC_029792.2:128593930-128596125 GCF_000816755.2 Arachis ipaensis | reverse complement strand
TTATTTATAACATTTATATTATTAATTTATCAAAATCAAATGAAAAATGAAATAAGAAAAAATTATAAAAATTATTAGTTTATATGAAATAAGTTGATTTTTTTCAAATATGTTTATCTACTCATTAATAGCATTTGAGTTAAGTGATAAGTAAATTTCTTTTTACTTTGAGAGTCCCGCTAGGGAGCCAATGAAGTATTTGTATAATGTGTACAATGAGCTGCTTATTTAGCTCAATACGAGTTAAAAATAAAAATTATCTACGAAATAATAAATTTAAAAACTCTATTAAGTTATTTCACATCAAATATCAAATTTTAAATTTCAAATTCTCCAATTTCAAATTTTAAATTTTTAAAAAATCCAGTTAGTTATTTCAAATTTTAAATTTTTAAAAAATACAGTTAGTTATTTCAAAAAAATCTTCCGATACTCTCTTCTTTTTCAACCGGCAGCCACCCCACCTTCATCAATAATCATCCCAATTGGCCGGCAAGAAATTTGGAAAAGATGATGGTGAATTTTAAACGTGTATTAGAGGTTATGGTAAAATTAGAAATAACTGTAAATAGTATGAATGGATTTAAATACTAATCTTAATTTTCAAATTTTAAAATTTGAAATTAAATAATTAATTAATGATATAATTTTTAATTTTAATTTTATCTTTTTTTAATTCATTGTACACAATTAATATTGGTTCCAATACTTTCTCTTATTTTGATAGTTTTGAGTTCAGATATTTAAAAAAAAAAATCATAATTTTTCAAAAAACAATGAATCATAATTTTTTAAATCAAATTAGACATTTTTATATAATAAAGTTCAAATAAATGTCAAAAACCTTTAAAAAAAAATCGCCTTGAACTTGTGAGAATTCTAATAAAAATATGCCTATTGAAACCATATTTTCATACGATAAAACTAATCTTTTGAAACGATAAAATTCTTTGTCAAAAAATATATAAAAACATTTCTATAAAATATAAATATGAAGATAGTAGGGCCAAAAATGAATTTTTTATTTAAATAAATAAATAAGTTATAATAATTATCGAAATAAATAATTTAAAAAATATTTAGCGAAATAAATATCCCTCACTTATCTCGTATGTAAACGAGATAAGACAGGTGGACGCGAAATGTGTATATCTCGTTTACAATATAAACGAGATATATGTATTTTTTTTAATTTAAAAATAATAAAAAATATTAATATTATTAATAATCCAAATTTTTAGTATGCAATTAGTACATAAAAAAGTTGATAAAAGAGATTAAAATGGATATATTTGATCAATTGGTATTCAAAAAGGTTGATGGAATAGTCAGATTAAAATCGAAACGATTATCTCTCACGTTATCTCCCACTATTTACGTGTTTCAATTCTCTCCACTATTCCATTAATGTCTCCTAACAATTGGCAAACGGTTATTTTTATTTTTCAAATTCAAATCAATCCAATTGGATCATAATTTTTTTTTAAAAAAAAATTATGATCCAATTGGATTGATTTGAATTTGAAAAATAAAAATAACCGTTTGCCAATTGTTAGGAGACATTAATGGGATAGTGGAGAGAGAATTAAAATGGTTATCTCGGGTAGTGGAAGATAACATAACCGTTTCAATTTCTTCCTATTATTCCTATCAATCTCTCCTAACAATTGGCGAACGGTTGTTTTTATTTTTCAAATTTAACTCAATCTAATTGGATTATAATTTAAACTAAAAATTTTTATGTACTCTTTTTGAGTATTAATTGATCAAACATATCCATTTTAAAAAATTTTAAATTAAATTATGATCCAATTGGATTGATTTAAATTTGAAAAATAAAAATAACCGCTTGCCAATTGTTAAGAGACATTAATGGAATAGTGAGAAGAGAATGGAAATCGTTATCTCTCACGCTTCCCACTATTCCATCAACTTTTTGAGTACCAATTGATCAAACATATCCATTTTAATCTCTTCTACCAACCTTTTTATATACTAATTGCATACTAAAATTTTGGATCATTGATAATATTAATATTTTTTATTATTATTATTTTTTTAAAAATATATGTATCTCATTTACACTGTAAACGAGATATACACGTTTCGCATCCATATGTCTTATTTCGTTTACACTATAAACGAGATACATACAAAATATTTAAATCGATAAATATTTTTTAAATTATTTATTT
>NC_029792.2:128593073-128593433 GCF_000816755.2 Arachis ipaensis | reverse complement strand
AATTTAATTAAATTTATTAAATTATTTAATAATTTTTAAAACTTCTTATAAAAATAAATACACGTCAATATTTACCTTTCTTCACCCATGATCATGAATGAAAAATTGCAAAGTGTGAATGCCGAAGCCGTCGATTGATTCGAGGTCTGTGTTTGGAAACGTGACACGTAGCCCACCTTCATTTCACTACTCTCACATGCACTGCACGTGACATCTACTATTCAACAATCATTTCAGACACAAAATTTTATTTCCTTCTTAAAATTATTATAAGCAATTTAGTTATTCATTTCATACTCAGTTTGAGTATTGAGGATTTTAACCACAAAAAATATAAATTTATTTTATATCTAATAAATT
>NC_029792.2:128588654-128592885 GCF_000816755.2 Arachis ipaensis | reverse complement strand
TATACCCATAATTAAATTGAATTATACTTATTTTAGAGACAAAGTTAAAAATTTACTCATTTATTTCGGTTAAACCCTTCATTAATGAATTGTTTGGTTTAAAGGAAATTGGGTGGAAGAAAAACGTAAGGATGGAAAATGAATGAAAAATTAACTTTTCTTCTGTTTGGATTAAGATAGAAAATGGGAAGGAAAACATAAAATGGAAAAGTTTTCTTCTCGGACATGAGATGAAAACTGGTTAAAAAAGTATAAACAATGGTAAAAGACATATTTATCCTTTATAGAAACAATGGGTAAAATACATTGATATAGTATTATTTATATATAATATAGAGAATGATGTTAATGTAATTTCACTTAGTTATGATTTTTTTTTCCTTACTTTTCTTTCTATCCAAACAAAAGAAAAAATTTTTCCTATTTTCTTTCCATCTATTTTCTCTTCATCCAAACAATATAAAAAAAATCAACTTTTCCTTTCATTTTCTTTCCTTCCATTTTCTTTTCTCCAATTTTCTTTCCTTTCATTTTCCATCTTCCATCTAAACAAAGTGTAAGAAAACTAATGAATTGAACTATAAACCAATTCGGTTCAACACTAGTATTTTGACGGTTTAAAAAAGAAAATGGATTAAAATCAATCAAAATCAAATAAAATCGTAAATCAACAATTAATAAAAGAAATTTTTTCATTATATTTTAAAATTTATATTTATTAATTATAATTTAAATCATTTAACCAAAAATTTATTGACTAAATTAATAAACTAATAAATTAATAATCTGACCGATTTAATTACCGATTTAATTACCAATTTGATTCTGCCAATTATGGTTTTCTTCTTTATTGCTGCATGCTTAACTAACATCAATGAATCCGACAAAAAAAGATTCTAAATATAAAATCTAAAATGAAATGGAAATTTCAATTTTTCCTTTTAGAGAGAAAAAAAAAACCTAAAAATATATGATTGATTCTTATTTTGTAGTCTTAAATATCAACGTCGTTGTAGCAAAGCCGTATAGGAGACCAATTTTTTTAATGATTTTTTTCTTCTAACTTGTTTGTTCCTTGTTTACTATCTCCTAACCTAATAACCTTCCCATTTGTTTTTATTAGCAAAACAAAACAAAAAGCTGCATGTGTTCAATTTGAGTTTTTTTCCTCTCATGTAAGAAAAAGAAAATTCAGATTTCATAACTCTATATTGTAAATTAATTCAAGCAATTCTTTTTCGTTTTAGTTGAGAAAATAATGTAACATGCAAAACACAAAAAGTGAGAATGCAATGGATAATGTTGCTTCTGACGATAATAAAGTCAAAAATTCAAAATATTAAAGTTGACTTCGGAGGAGTAAAAACAATTAAAAAAAATTCAATAATATTTTAAGTTGTAGACCACGTAAAAATAAAATTAAAAAAAGACAATTTATCATAATAAATAAAGTGACTTTTAATATTATTAATATACACAATTTGTAAAATGGATACCAAAATGTATTTTTTCTATAAATTATGTAAACTGTGACAGGAGATCCGCGGTTTACAAATACACGTAAACCGCTACAAGAGTATCGCGGTTTACGTTCTATGTCAAAATTAACATAATCCGCGATAGGGGTGTCGCAGTTTATGTTTAAATGAGTAGTGTGCGTAAACCGCGACAGGTCCAACAGTTTATGCGTTAGTATAAATACGCTTCAGGGTATCGCGGATTATTTATTTGTGGTTGTTTCCATGTTTTTAGAGAGAGGAGAGGTCTTATAGAGAGAGAAAGAGAGAAAAGTGTGGGTTGGTTGAGCTTGTTCGAGCTGGGACTATAGCAGAGGAACGCAGTCTTTACAAGCTCAACGGCGTTGCGCACGTTACTGACAGCATAAGCGAAGAGGTTAGTTTGGTTATTTTTAGTTAATGTATTTCGTATAATATTTTTTCAAGGCTTGTGATTTAGGTATTTAAATTTAGATTTAAATTATTATTTTAAAATCATAAAATTTAGTATTTAATTAATTTAAATTAAAGTCTTAAATCATTTATGCAGGTTTTATTGAATTTTGTGATTAGAAAATAGGAACTGTATGTTACCTGTTTAAACTTTAATATTGTATTTTTTGTGTTAGATTACTTTAAATTAGTGTTGGAATTTTTATTTGTTTGGTTTCTTCTATCACATGCTCTAGCCGACTAGGTGTATTTATAGTCCGGAGGCAGCAGAACATGTCTCTGGATGACAGGATCATACCCTATTTGGAGAGGGTTGGTTTGTACCACCTGGCGAGACTCAACGCGAGGTGGTTCTGGTTGGACGAGCCCTTAGTCAGCGCTTTCATTGAGAGGTGGCGTCCTGAGACGCATACCTTTCATATGCCTTTTGGAGAGTGCACTATCACGCTGCAAGATGTAGCATACCAGTTGGGGCTGCCCGTGGATGGTTTACCTGTATCCGGGTGCCTTACAGATTTTGAGAAGCTTATGGAAGAAGGCAAACCGGTGTGGAAGTGGTTTCAGGAACTGTTTGGCGAGCTTCCACCACAGAATAAGGTAAAGCAGTATACAGTCCACTTCACCTGGTTTCATGAGAGGTTCAGGGTGCCTGATAACAGGTGCGTGGAGAGGCAATGACGCATTGGTACCCAGGCTATAGATCAGGAGTGGCGATGGCTAGATGAGATGATTCAGGATGACACAGCTAGTGGCGACGGAGTAGGACATGTCGATCATCGTGTCCGGCGTGGCCGTCCTCAGCGTCGAGGTGGTGCATCAAGAGTTACATCTGGTGGTCCTGGTGATAGACCCACTGAGCAGGCAGGGGCGGGGTCCCAGGAGGTTCCTTTTATACATGTTTCAAGCACCCAGATATACCATGAGATCCATGGACACATGTATGATGACTTGGCAAGGCCGACTTTCACGATGGATATGGACGATCAGGTCGGCAGTTCACAGTTCTATTCCGACTTTGCAGATCTCATCTGGGATGACGACCCTCCGCATTTTCAGCACCAGACCCCACGGGATCAGGTGCCGGAGTCCCAGCCCCAGATGGACGTTGCGCAGGGGTACCGCCCAGATATGGAGGAGATTCAGCGGTACCAGTTGTAGATGTCTGACCCTAAGGGATACCAGCCCCAACCACAATTTCATGTAGATCTGAATGAGCCTGCTAGCAGCCTGTATGACAGTTGGTTCAGCATGGGAGGGACGCCTCCATCTACATATGGTGTGGGCATGCCCGTCAATCCTCTAGCACAACAGCGCCAGAGGCCAACCAGAGTGAGATGGGCTGCTCGATGTGGTACAGGGTCGCATCTCCTAGGCGCATTCGGGGATGACTCTCACGAGGAGGATGAGGACAGGCAGGAGCCGTAGCTGTTTATTTTATGTTTTCATTGATGATACCTATGTATGTCTGATTTGTCGTGTACTTTTGTATTATGTGATGGTACTTAGTTTATTTCCATGGACTTATATATGTGTTACATATGTTTTTATTTACCATGGACTTAGTTTATTTTATGTTTTTGCATACTGCTCATTCACGCATAAACCGCTGGACCCCTGTCGCGGTTTATGTACACTATTCATTCACACATAAACCGCGACACCGCTATCGCGGATTATGTTAATTTTGGCCTAGAACGTAAATCGCGATACTCCTGTAGACTATAGCGATTTACGTGTATTTGTAAACCGCAGGTCCCCTATCGCGCTTTACATAATTTATGGAAAAAAAATGTATTTTAGTATCCGTTTTGTAAATTGTGTATATTGATAATATTGGAAGCCACTTTATTTATTATGGTAAATTGCCCTTAAAAAGTGTAAAAATTAAAAGATTGTCGATGTATTTTAAGAGGATGTGTAAACACATACTAAAAATAAATTTGAACTTTTGGTAATATTCATCTTATGAGGCAAAATATGAAACTTAATTTATTTATGGGAGTGGATCCTCTCAAGTGGGAAAAAAACTGGATAATGTTCAGTGTTTAATCCTACCATTCATTGCTTTCTCTCTCCTATTTAATTTTGGTTCCACTTATAAAATTAAAGGTGAGAAATCACACTTTATTCTCTCAAGTGTTCAAAAAAATGGAGAGGATCCATTTCCTTTATTTATATATGAGGTTATAAAAATTAATTTTAAATTTAATTAGAAAATTATTAATATATGAAATTATATTAAATTTTTAAAATACAAACTAATTTTAAAAAATATATTCTTA
>NC_029792.2:128581254-128587945 GCF_000816755.2 Arachis ipaensis | reverse complement strand
ACCTATAATTTTTAAAATATATAATTATGAGTAATAATTTTTTTATTTATCAAACACAAAGTAAGATAAATATTTCTCAAAAAAATTTTACCGAAATAATTCTTAAATGCCAAACAATTTCGATAATTGCTAAGTCATGCACGAGTTAAGCTTATCTTATTATAAGACATATTATATATAGAGAAAGTTTAGGAGGTAGTATTTTTATTAAAATTTAGTCAATATTTAACTAGCACAAAAAAAATGAATAATTTTATACTATTAGATGTAATCTCGTACCATTAAAAATATTAATAATAACTAATTATAGCTACAAATTACAAAATTTGTTGGCCTCTAACACTCCTCTTATATATAGATATATATAAAATATATTAAAGTTGTTGAGTTTGAAAAGCTAATATTAAAATGATGATCAAATATTATTAAAATATTAATTAAAAGGTTATTAAAATATTACCAAGTGTTTGTTTGATATATTTGGTTTAGTGTGAAGGAAAGAAAATTAAGTTTCATATTGGCCCAATTAAACAAGCTCATTTTGATCACTAAACAAGTTTAGCCTTATACCAATTTGTTTCAAATCTAGTGGCTGAACTTTGAAAAAGAAAGAAAACAAAAAAGGCCCAAGTCCTTGAAAGCCCTTTCGGTTACTTTCACTCTTGGTAACTGGAACTTAAAATTTATTTCAATTAATTTTTTGAAACTTCCACCAAAAGCTTCTTTCTTCTCTCTCTTGCTTCGGCCACATCACTCAATCAAAGAAGAAGAAAGAAGAAAAATGAAAAGTACAAAAGGAAGGTTTTGAAGAAAGGCAAAAAAATTAATGCCAAATCAAAGCAAAGAAAAGGAGCTACAACTAAGTAGCCAGTCTCTCTCAGTCAAAGCACAACAAAAGTTTATTTCATTATTTGTGCTACGACGAGGAACGAAGAAGAAAGTCACAAGGTCTCAAGCACAGAAAAAGCAACCATGGAGAATGTAAAGTCAACATGGTTCAAAAACTCATCAACGCTCAGAATCAAAACTTGGGGCCAATGTCAAGCTCAATGGTCAAGATTGAAGAAGTTTGAAGAAAAAGGATAAGAGAGAAAAAGTGAGCATGCATGCAACAGACTCAATTCTTTCTATTCTCTCTAATGAAGCCGCTGCTTATCTCTGAGGTTGGAGAAGAATACAGTGTTAGGGTTGAAAGTAAGGATAGTAAGTAAAAAGTACAGAGTTCACACCCATAGCTACCTAAGATGTTAGAGTTCTTTTCCTTCATGTAGTTCATTTAGTATTTTTTTTCTCAGTTTTGATCTGTCTGAGTCTCATTATAAAAGGCAAACATGGTGAGGCTACATTGCACTAAGTAGCTGAACCAAGATACATCTGGTGTTATTTCTTCTTCTCTACTTCGATTCTATTTCTGTTACTTATGAGACAAAATGAAAATACTCTCAACTCAGTACGAGACAAAAGTAAAAACATCTCCTAAGTTTTGTGAGAAAGTAAAAGCACTATACATAAGAAAAAGAAGTTAAGATTCAATCCCCCATTCTCTTAGCCACTGATAATTATCAATTGGTATCAGAGCTTGGTCTCAAAGAGATCAAACTTTGCAACTTAGAAAAAAGGTCCTGATGGCAAACAACAGTGGTTCTAATGTGGTGACCTACACTCTGTCAGAAGGACAATCCAGCAACAGACTTTCGTTCTTCAATGGAAAGAATTACAGCTACTGGAAAGAGAGAATGAAGATCTTTGTTCAATCAGTAGATTACAATATCTGAAAGATCATTCTGAATGATCCCCAAGTCCCAACCAAAATAGGAGCAGATGGCGTGGTCACTCCCAAGACTGAGGCCGAATGGAACGAAGAAGATAAAAAAGAAAATAGAGCTCAACGCCAAAACTGTCAACTTAGTTAACTGTGCTATCAGTTTCGAGAAATTTCGAAAGGGTATCTAGATGCAAAACAGCAATGAAAATCTGGGACAGGCTTTAAGTTACTCATGAAGGCACTACACTAGTCAAGCGAACCAGAATAGATATGCTGAGCAAAGAGTACGAAATATTCTCCACAAAGAAAGGAGAGACGATTGATGAAATGTTTGAAAGATTCAACGTCATCATCAATGGCTTGGATGCTATGGGGATCACTTACCCTGAACCTGTGCTAGTGAGAAAAGTTCTAAGAAGTCTCATTAAAGAGTGGAAAACAAAAGCTATAGTTATAGCTGATAGTAGTGGTATTGATCAAATGACATATGATGATCTGAGAGGAAATTTACTTGCTTTTGAAATCACTTATTTGAAAAATGATTCAAAGAAGAAAGAAATTGCTCTCAAATCATTCACTAAGTCCCTGAATGATGAATCTAGTGATAATGTATCTGACGATGAGTTTGTTTTGTTTGCTAAGAAATTCAGGAAAATGATGAAGTAAAAAGAACGAAACAAAGGAAGCAGTTCAAGAAAACCAAAGAGGGACTTAAGCAAGATCATCTGCCATAACTGCAAAGAATCTGGACATTACAAGTTTGAATGTCCAAAGTTGAAAAAGGAAGACAAGACCAAGAAGGATAAGAAGAAAGTGATGATGGCCTCTTGGAAAGATTTGGAAAACGATTTTGAAGATGAGAAAAAATCAAACAGCAAATCTCAAACATGTCTCGTGGCCGATCAAACTGATGAGGTACGTTTCATTGAACCTACCACTGAAGATCTTCATCTTATGATTGATCATCTCACTGAAAAACTTAGATGCTTCTTGAATGAAAATCATGAACTTGAGTATCAAAATATCATTCTAAAGACAGAAAATGGTTTTCTCAAAGATAAATTAAGGAAAGTTGAAATCACTGTTTAAGCGGCTAAAGGCTGAACTTAAGGGCTGTGAGAAACAATATTCTGTGATTGCATACTTAAATTATTTTGAAAAAAAACGAAAGATTGCACAAAAAGGTAAAAAGTCTAAAAGAAGACCTAACTAACTTTGCTCAAAGTTCTGAAAATTTGAATCAACTCTTGACTAGTCAAAAACCTCTTTATGATAAAGCTGGTTTGGATTTTCACAAAAAATCTGAAATATTTATTGAAAAATCTCCTCTTTCAAATATGGCTTCCATTTCGGATGACATAAAATTTCAAAATCCAATCAATGTGAAAAAACAGCAACCAAAAAGATTTTGTTGGTTATGCAATCGGAATGGGCATTTTTCTATTCAATGTTTCATGAGTGAAAGAATAATTGGAAATAAAGTGTATAAAATAATTGAAAATTACAATGGTCTTGTACAAAAGAGATGGTTTGACATCAAAGAATCCAAAAAGATTTGGATACCTAAGGTCACTTGAAAATTTTTGTAGGTTTGCGTAGCATCCAAAAGAAAGGACAACATGTGGTATTTGGACAGCGAATGCTCTAGGCATATGACCGGAAGGTCTATATTCTTCATCAAGTTAGACGAGTATGATAGAGGGTTTGTAACCTTCAGTGACAATGATAAAGGAAAGATAGTGGTCATAGGTAAAGTGAACGATGATGCAGGAAATGAAGTTGAGGAAAGTCCTCAAGTGAATCAAGAAAATGTCAATTCAGATCCTCTATGAAAACTGTTAGTTTTGTACTTGCTTCTCAAAACGAATGAGACATTTCTGTTTTGTCTCCTGATGATGCCAGAGAAGTCAGAACAATGAATGAAGTAGAACCAAGTTAAAGTCAAGCTGTAACCTCTTCTCAAAAGCCAAGGGAATGGAAGTTCTTGAAGAACTACTCCACGAGTTTATCATTGGAGATCCATCTCATAGAGTCACTACAAGATCCTTAAGAAAAAATGCCGAAACCAACAATGTTGCTTTCTTATCCCATCTAGAACCTCAAAATGTGAAGCAAGCTCTTGAAGATCTCTCATGGGTAAAAGCCATGGAAGAAAAATTAAGTCAATTAAAAAAGAATGAGGTTTGTTCTCTTGTACCTTACTCAAATGGTAAGAATGTAAGGGGTACAAAATAGATTTTTCATAAATAAATTAGGTGAGGATAATGGTATTGTTCGTAACAATACTAGATTAGTGGTCTAAGGTTACGATCAAGAAGAAGGTATTGATTTTGATGAATCTTTTGCACCGGTAGCAAGAATAGAAGCAATTCGGTTGCTACTTGCTTATGCTGCCCACAAGAACTTTAAAATATTTCAAATGGATGTCAAATTTACCTTTTTGAATGAATTTCTTAATAGAGAAGTATTTGTAGCTCAATTCTCCGATTTTAAAAACAAAAATTTTTCTAATTATATTTTTAAACTATCCAAAACTTTTTATAATTTTAAACAAGTTCCAAAAATTTGATATAAAAGATTTAGTGCTTTCTTATTGTAAAATATTTAAAATTTATCATAAAAAATAAGTTCGATAAATTAAAGGTACAAATAGTAAGTATAAGGAATTTGGCCTTATAAATATCCATAGATATGAGTTATTCAGCAACTTATTGAGATTGCTTCATTACTAATTTAGTGATTAACATGGAGCCTCACAAAATATTTAGCCTAACCAAATTCCAACTTTCTATATTTTCAAGTAATAATCTTGTCGAATGAAACAAAATATTAAAATGGGAAAAAACGAAAAAGAATTGCTTGAATTAATTTACAATATAGAGTTATGAAATCTGAATTTTCTTTTTCTTACACGAGAGGGAAAAAAACTCAAATTGAACACATGCAGCTTTTTGTTTTGATTTGCTAATAAAAACAAATGGAAAGGTTATTAGGTTAGGAGATAGTAAACAAGGAACAAACAAGTTAGAACACATGCAGCTTGTGATTTTTCTGTATTTTAATAAGGTTAATCAAAACACACATTAAGGGGAGTATAGTGATCAAAAGAAAGGGAGAGTAATTTGTAAATCATCAATGAAAATTTTTTTCTTCTAATCTTTTAATTTATTTTAATAATGTTTATTATTAAGGAGGAGATTGTTGAGTTTAAAAAGCTAATATTAAAATGATGATCAAATATTATTAAAATATTAATTAAAAATTTATTAAAATATTACCAATTATTTGTTTGATGTATTTAGTTTAATATATAGAAAAGAAAATTAAATTTCATATTGGCCCAATTAAGCAAGTTCATCTTAATCACTAAACAAATTTAACCTTATACCAATTTGTTTCAAATCTAGTGGCTGAACTTTGAAAAAGAAAGAAAACCAAAAGGGTCAAATCCTTCAAAGTCCTTTCTGATTACTCTCACTCTTAGTAACTGAAACTTGAAATTCATTTCAATTAATTCCTTGAAACTTTCACCGAAAGCTTCTCTCTTCTCTTTCTTCTCTCTCTTACTTCAATCACATCACTCAATCAAAGAAGAAGAAAGAAGAAAAATGAAAAGCACATAAGAAAGGTTTTGAAGAAAAGCAAAAAGATTGATACCAAATTAAAGCAAAGAAAAGGGACTACAACTAAATAGCTAGTCTCTTTTGGTCAAAGCACAACAAAAGTTTATTTCTTCATTTGTGCTACAACGAGAAACGAAGAAGAAAGTCACAAGGCCTCAAGCACAGAAGAAGCATCCATGGAGAATGTGAAGTCAACATGGTTCAGAAGCTCATCAACGCTCAGAATCAAAATTTGAGGCCAAAGTCAAGTTCAATGGTAAAGATTGAAGAAGTTTGAAGAAAAAATATGAGAGAAAAAAGGTGAGCATGCATGCAACAGACTCGATTCTCTCTTTTCTCTCTGATGAAGCCACTGCTTGTCTCTGAGGTTGGAAAAAAAACAGTGTTAGGGTTGAATGTATTTCAACCTTGTAAGCTTCACTCTTCTATATTAAGGGTGAACGACCAAGGGTTGAAAGTAAGGAGAGTGAGTGAAATGCACATAGTTCACTCTCATAGTTACCCAAACTGTTAGAGTTCTTCTCCTTCATGTAGTTCATTTAGTATTTTCTTTTTCTTAGTTTTGATCTGTCTGAGTCTCATTGTAAAAGGCAAACATAGTGAGGTTTGTAAGAAAAAACCAATGAGAGATAAAAGGCAGTGAGTTAAACAGTGAGAAAAAACCATAAGATATCTCAGAGTTTCTTTGTACATCTTTTTGTTTTGTGTCATGATCCTATGGAAATTCTCTTGCAAGTTGGGTTAACACTTTGCTGTTGAAAGTTAGATTGAGGTTTAGTAAAATTTAAATTGGGGTTAGAATTTGGATTTGTTCCATATAAGATTGAGTAGATCCTAGAGAAGCATTGGTGTTTATAATCTTAAAAAAGAGACAGTAAAATTTCATCATAATTATAATGGAAATTAGATATAAACTACATTGCACTAAATAGCTAAACCAATATACATATGGTGTTATTTCTTTTTCTCTACTTCGATTCTGTTTTTGTTACTTAAGAGACAAAATAAAAATGTCTCTTAACTCGGTATCGAGACAAAAATAAAAATATTTTCTAAATTTTTGTGAGAAAGTAAAAGTACTATACATAAAAAAAAGGCTAAGATTCAACTCCACTTCTCTTAGCCACTAATAACTATCAAAAGTATTTAAGAATTTCTCCTCTCTATATATTTACCAATTTTAAACAATATAATCTCTAAGACTAATCTCTAAAATATTATATTACTAACAGGTGCATGATAATATATAATAAGATTTGCGTGAAGAACTTAATCTAGAAACATATATATAATTGAGAATTGG
>NC_029792.2:128579403-128581045 GCF_000816755.2 Arachis ipaensis | reverse complement strand
GTGTTTCAGTTATTTTAACCGTTGATTTTAATTAATATATATTATATATATTTTTTATAATTCAGATTAACGGTTAAAACAACTGAAACATCGATATTTTCGATATACCTAAAACTCTTCCTATACTATTTTTATACTATTCTTAGTGTATAAATGATACTCATATTAATATTAACTAATTGTGATGTTTACTAAGTCTAAATATGGACTGGTACAACAAGTGGTTGAGTTGACAAATAACTTTGACAAAAACTCAACATACATTTAATTTTAGTTTGTGGGCTATTGAAAAATCATTTGCATTAGCCCAGTTGAAAATTAATATAGAATGACGTGTTAATTTAGTATTAGATAAAGCTTAATAGATATAGTCCCATTTGAATTTGAAAAATCATTAGTCTAAATTATTTAACGTATAAGACAAATAAGTCTCACTTAAATCAAAGTTTTAATTAAGAGTAATAGAACGTAATAGGTCTATACAAAAATTTGAGAAATAGATTTATAAATTTCTTGAAAAATTAAATAACAATTAAGTATCTAAGAATCGCTGTGTCTAAGGCTGGAAGTGAGCCGAGCTGAGTCGAACTAGACCAAGCTTAAACTCGGCTCACAAAAATTGAGCTTGGTTCATGGCTCGACTCATTAATAATTGAGCATATTTCTTAAGCTCAAGCTCGACTCACCGAAAGCTCACGAGCTGACTCGAGTTCACAAGCTGGCTCAAATTATAGAAACATAAATACGTAATCTATAATTCTATATCAATAAATTATAACTTATATATTTTAAAAAATATTTAAAAAGATCAATTTTATATATTTCTATCTATCAATAAATTATAAATTTTTTATTTATGTCCTACATCAAAATTATATGTAAAAAATTAATATAAAATTTCAAATAATTAAAATTATATATATATTACTATTTCATATGTATATATATAATATTAAAAATATAGATTAAATGCATATAGGATATGTGTATATATATAATCGAGTCAGCTCACGAGCTAATGAGTTGAGCTTATCCCAGCTCAAGCTCGACTCATTTAATTTATGAGCTCAATTCCAAGCTCAAACTTAGCTCACTAGCTCACGAGCTCATCTTATCAAACTATTAACAAGTCGAGTTCGAGCTAGCTCATGAGCTGACTTGACTCACTTCCAGCCCTCTGTGCCTCTCATTTATTAACCAAGAGTGATCATAAAGACATAAACAAACACGTACACTCAAGTTTTGAAAGGACTTTGCCCTGTAAAATAATCCAAACTTTCAAATTTAATATGATTAAGACTAAGTGTCATTTTTTTAAAATTTATAGTTTCTAGTTCATGTTGTAATTTGACATAGCAATAGATATTTATGGAATCTAGGTATGAAAAATGATAAATTGAAATACTAGCTACCTACTCAAAATAAATTTTAAAATTACTTCTGTGCTTTTAGACTAAAGAAACAAAAACGAAAATCATTATTAAACAAAATTAAAATAAAAGGAAAAAAGGAAGTCCTTCGTTCACACTAATTGATAATTTTTTTCGCAAAACTAATCGTCGTATAAAATATATATTAAAATATAAAATATACATTAAAAATATATAAAATAATATATATATTTAACTATTTATATACAAAT
>NC_029792.2:128577567-128579295 GCF_000816755.2 Arachis ipaensis | reverse complement strand
CAAATATCAAATATCCCATGACTAAGTTGGTAGTTAAATTTTTGTTTACATAGTGATATTTTTGGGTCTGGACATAATGTGATAATTTGGTAGCCCTACATCTGTCTTCCTCTATTTTTTTCGTCATATATCGTTGTTCTCTCTTGTCTTATGAACCAACCCAATGCTTTTAATTATTTTTGTCCAACAAAGCACTGGTCAAACTATCCCTTTTTTTTCTAACAAATATGGGCTGAATTGTAAGCCATGGGAGTTTGTCTCTTGGATAGCGTTTGGTGGAGAGACAGAGATAGAAAAACTGAGACTAAGAGATAAAGACTAAGAGACAGAGATTGAAATAAATCTCAATATTCTGTTTGGTGCAAAGTGGGAGACAAAAATTGAAACAAGAATGAAACTCTAATTTAATTTGTACAAAGGGTAAAATTGGAATTAATTAATTAAAATGAGGATATTTTAGGTATGAAATGTTATTAAAGTTTCAGTCTCCATCTTTAAAAATTGTAGTCCCCTGTGTCTCTACTTTTTGGAGGTACTGAAATACTAAAATTTTAGGGATAGAGACAAAAATTTTAGTACCAGTCTCTGAACCAACAAACAAAATACTGAATCTCAGTCTCTCAGTCTTTGCCTCAATACCTCAAAACAAACGCTACCTTAGTGTTAGAATTCAACACTTTGAGAGAGAAGATCAGATTGGGGTTTGGATTTGGGTGGATTGGATTAGTTCGGATAGGATTTGGGCTTAGCCCTGAAATGTCCAAAAAAAAAAAGTCTAGTGTATAGTTCATTAGTTTGTTTAATTAAGTGTCGGGACTCAAATATTATCTTATACATTTAACAACTCATTTGCCAATAATATATTCGTAAATTGAAAAATTTATTGGCCAATGACAAACTCTTAAATAAAATTCAATACAGCAAATAATTAATTTTTGACCTATCAAATTAAAAAATACCATGAAAAATCAAAAAAAAAAATTCTTAAATGAAATATAAATCCACCGTAAATTAATTTTTTGTCTTCCCAAATGGGAGATATCAGATATCGAAAGAAATAAAAAAATTTTTGGAATATTTTGGTCCAAGAGGACCAATTAATTTAGTAACAGAATGCAACAAAAGCCTAGTAGGTAATGGGCTAATGGCCCTCAAAATATAAAGAGGTTGTTTATGAATTTTAATCATTGATACCAGTAATGTTAGATAACTAACTTTTAACAATAAATATTAATTAATTTTTTTAAAATTATTTTATTTATCTTAAATTTTAGATCTTAAATAATAAATTTTTAATTTTAAATTTTAAATTATATATCTAAACTTTAAAATTAACTAATATTAATTTTAGAGTTCGATTGTTATTAACAGGTGCATGATAATAGCAATGGTTGAAAAAGTTGTAAAAAAATTGCAGAGACTTATTAAGAGGTGCATCGATAATATAATAAGATTTGAGTGAAGAACTTAATAATCTTCGTCACCAGCATATATATAAGGTGAAAACTCAGGTGAAGTCGACTTCACGTAAAATTGATATCTGAGAGTCGTTTGATGAAAATTTAGTCAAATTAATCAAATTATCTAACGGCTCTCAGGTATCAACTTTACGTGAAGTCGACTTCACCTGAATTTTTACCTATATATAATTGAGAATACAAACAATTTTGTGACGATGACATATCCCACAAGACAAGGGTATATGTCCCCTGGTCACGAGTTTAGTGT
>NC_029792.2:128557359-128577539 GCF_000816755.2 Arachis ipaensis | reverse complement strand
TATCCTATATTTAGGGGTGGCAAAGCGGACCGACCCGTCCTAACCCACCCCGCCTCACTTAGGCCCGTATTATAAATGGGACGGGCCAGCCCGCCCCGCCAACTAAAATGGAGTCAAAATGTTAGTCCGTCCCCTTTTTATTTGACGGATTCTAAAATCTAACCCGATCCGTCTTTTTAGCGAGTTCAGCGGATCAGCCCGATAAATTCGACCCATTTTACCATCCTTATCTATATTATATAATTAATAATTTCCTTCATGTATGTATAAAATACAGCCACATCATAAAGCAGACTCACTGCACCATATTTAAGATTGTTGTCCCTCCCCTCCTTACATTTCACATATTGAGCAAATCATACGATCTTGATTCAATTGCTTGCATTCAATTTTGGCACAGAATTACACATGCTTGATGCAAATAAATGCATACATTTTGTGGGGCCAATTACTATTTAACTTTCATGCCCCCTAATGTGTTAAGGCTTCTATGATTTTTGATGTACTCAATTCATAGTCAAATATAGTAGCAATCCGAAAGGTATCCTCTCCAATTTTTTTAATATTTAAAAGAATAAAATATAATTTTTTATCTTTAATTTTATAAGTAGGATAAAACTTTGATTATTATCGAAAGATTCAAGACTTCGAAGTAAAAGAGACTCTAAAGCAAATGAAAAATGGCAGGACAGTAGGACCTGATAATATCCTGATTGAGGTTTGGAAGGGTCTTGGAGAAAAAGACATCAACTGGTTAACTATGCTTTTTAATGAGATTTTAAGGTCAAAGAAGATGCCTGATGAGTGGAGAAAGAGCACATTGATACCTATCTACAAGAATAAGGGGGATATACAAAGTTGCGGAAACTATAGAGGGATTAAGCTTATGAGTCATACTATGAAGTTATGGGAAAGGGTGATAGAACAGAGGTTGAGAAAAGAGACACAAGTAACAGAGAACCAATTTAGATTTATGCCAGGCAGATCTACCACTGAAGCGATATACCTATTAAGAAGGATGATGGAGAGGTATCGTAGTAATAAAAGGGATCTACATATGGTGTTTATTGATTTGGAAAAAGCGTATGATAGGGTATCAAGGGAGGTCTTATGGAAGGTTTTAGAAAAGAGGAGAGTAAGGATTGCATATATTCGGGCAATTAAAGACATGTATGATGGGGCCACAACTAGTGTGAAGACTCAAGGTGGTGTGACAGAGGAATTTCCTATTGGTATAGGATTACACCAGGGATCATCCTTAAGTCCATATCTTTTCACATTAGTCTTGGAAGTCCTCACAGAGCACATCCAAGAGCCTGTGCCATGGTGCATGCTTTTTGCCGATGATATCGTCCTTATGGGAGAGTCAAGGGAATACCTAAATAAGAAGTTGGAGTTTTGGAGAGAAGCTCTAGAAGTGTATGGTCTGCGCATAAGCCGTAGCAAGACAGAATATATGGAATGTAAGTTCAGTTTGAGAAGGGAAAACCCCAATATAGAGGTGAAGATTGGAGAAAGCATCCTACGAAAAGTTAAAAGTTTTAAGTATCTTGGGTGCATCATACAGGATAATGGAGAGATTGAACAAGATGTAAATCATAGGATCCAAGCAGGTTGGTCAAAATGGCGGAGTGCATCTGGTTTTATATGCGACAAAAAAGTGCCTTTAAAACTTAAAGGTAAATTTTATCGCACCGCTATAAGACCGGCTATGTTGTATGGTACGGAGTGTTGGGCAGCTAAAGGGGAGCACGAACATAAGCTGAGTGTAGCAGAGATGAAGATGTTGAGATGGATGAGTGGTCATACGCGATTAGATAAAATAAGGAATGAAGATATAAGGAAGAGAGTTGGAGTAGCACCTATTGTGGAAAAGATGGTTGAATCGCGTCTCAGGTGGTTTGGACATGTGAGAAGAAGACCAATAGAACATCCAGTCAGGGGGTGGATGAGATGGAAGATGGACAAAGGGCGAAAGGCAGAGGAAGGCCTAAGAAGACCATCCATGAGGTGGTCAAACGAGATCTACATGTAAACGGTCTCTCTGTAAACATGATACATGACAGAGCACAATGGCGTCGTTTGATTCATGTAACCGACCCCACTTAGTGGGACAAGGCTTTGTTGTTGTTGTTGTTTATAAGTAGGATTAAAATTAAAGAAAAAAGAAAAAACAATAAAAAGTGAGATTAAATACTAAATATCATTCAGTTTTTTTCTATTAAAAAAGATCCACTCTCATAACAATCTATGACAATCTACAAATCATTCTTTAATATAATTTTAATTTAATCCCTTGACAAAGTAAATAATTAGATGTATTTATCATCTCAAAACCATAAAAATTGAAGTGACCAAAATTTGATTTTTTTACAATTTTCAAAGTTAAAAGAGTGATATCTTAACTTATTCACATTATATATAAAAAACCCAAAATTTGTAATAAATAGTAAATGTTTTTATAAAATATTCTTTTTTTTTTAAATAATAGTCAATTTGATGATACTTAACACTATTAGATGAGGCATTTATTTAAAAACTTTTTCTTTACAAAAAAATGATATATAAACTAAATAAAAAGAATTTAGCTATATTGGCAGATAACCAAACACAATATATTATTGTTTTTTCAAATAACTCTTTTAGAAAATCAATTTTTTCCATCCAACAAAATAATAGATGAGTATAAAGATTAAAGAAAGAAAAAGAAAATTTTGAAGAAATAAAAAAATATTGGCTGATTGTTGAACGAAAAAAAAAAAAGAATAAAAAATAGTTTCTTCATTCTCAATCTTTAATAAAGTAAAATATGTTTTTATCTCTAGTATTTCTATGAAAATTTAAAAGTTCTTCTAAAATTTATTTTGTTTCATTCGACAAGATTATTACTTGGAAATATAGAAAGTTGAAATTTGGTTAGGCTAAAAATTTTGTGAGGGCTCCATGTTAATCACTAAATTAGTAATGAAGCAATCTCAATAAGTTGCTGAATTTAAAATTTATTAATTTTTTATCCTTAAATTAAATATTAATTATTTAAATATTTTTAGTAATTAAACACTAAATTTTTAGACACGTAAATATCTATTTGTAAAACAGGTGAAGGACATAGTCAGTATGAAGATTAAGTCATGTTTGTAGCTTTATCTTCATGCGTTGGATGTAAAATTGATACAAATTAAATATAGTAAAAATTTAGGTATAGATAATTTTATGTGAAGTTGATAATGGAGAACAATAATAATTTAGTTAAATTTATTAAATTATTTAATAATTTTTAATTATTAATTTTACAAAAAGTTAATTGTATCTAAATTTTTATCATTAAATATAAAGAATATGTTTTAAATTATTTTTGTAAATGTTATGAAAAAAATATGAAAAAAGAACAAATTAATCTCTGATTTTTTGGTCTGTGAATATTTAAGTTCTTAAAAATTTAAAAATATATTTAAGTTTTTGACTTCTTCAAAATCTGTACACATAATTTTTGAGTCTAATTTGTTATATTTTAAAAATTCTTTATGTGTATATTTGTAACAATCAGATCAGTATAATAAAAATTACGTTTAATTTATCTGTTGGATTTGACTGACTCAAGTGAACACTAAAAATTAATATATCTAAATTTTAAAAATATTAAAAACTTAAATGTACTTTCAAATCTTAAAAGACTTAAAGTATATGCAAATAAAAAAAATAAAAAATCGTTATCATTTTCTCAAAATACATTTATAGAAACTACATAAGGAGTTTGACAGAAAATAATAAAACAAGTTTGGATTGGACAATAAGTGCGGTGAGCAGAAAAGCTTCACGAGATACTTGAGAGTTGAGACTGTATTATATTGTACGTTCTGCTAAGTGTAGGGTTTGATTCACCAAGAAATTTAATTTCAATGTCCCTCTTTTTAATCTCAATGTCAAGATCATAATTATTGCATCTCAAGTAGTCAACCTCATCCACTTCAAAGTATTGCAATTTGTAACAAATGTCACTTCAAAGTATTGCAATTTGTAACAAATGTCACTCATAGGGTTGATAGAAGATATTGATTTCGGTTAGTATATATGGGAATCATATACATGTCTTTCATTCCATAATTATTTTCACTTGGTTATGTATGATGGATATTTACGCATTTCGATAAATTACTACTAAGTACTAATAAAAAATAATAATATTTACTGGTTTGTAGTATTACTCTTCTTATTAAGTGTTAGATTTATTCGTTCAATTGGATTAAGAAAAAAAATTAAAATACTCTAGAACTTGAAAAGTGTTCGGTTCGTCGGTTGGTTCTTGAACGGGTCGGTAATGTTATGTGTATGGGTAGGGGAGTTGGATACGGGTTGCTCGTGCGTGATTGGACTTCCTAGGAAAACATTGGAGGGAGAGGAAAGGAGCTTTATGATCTCCCGGGCTGATGGAGTGGTGAGAGAGGAAGCCACCGGCAAAAGGGACTCCGACGCTCAAGTCAGAATCCGTACAAGGTGGCAGAAAAGGTGAGGGTAAGGTGACATACCTGGGAGAGAGGTAGGGCCCTCCCCTTATATAGTCTACACCTAGGGCAGGTCCCACAGGAGCAGACCCACCTTCCAGGAAACTTCCTTCCCCAGCTGTCATGTACCTCACAGGAAGAGAGGAGGTGTCTTGGATTTCTTCCCGGTTCGGGTGTTGCATACCCGTCAGGTCGGCCGGCCGGGCCGGGGCATCAGACCAGCTGGGCTGGGCCGGAACAGTGCCCCAACGCGCCAACTATGGTCGTGAGCGCCGTTATTGGCGCGTTCCATTCTACCTTCTCTTTGGTTGGATCCTCGCGGGGCCGACCGCTCGTGATAGGGGCGTGCCCCTACGCGCGAGTGGGTTTTACCGTTTCGAGAGAACGTCATTCGTCGCCTCGTTCTCCCCACCTGTCATTTAATGCCATTATGGCTAATTTGAAAGCTTGGGAAAAAGTCAGTTCTACCCTTGGCTTTCACACTTCCTTGTAGTGGCAATTACTCTTCAATGTTCACTTTCTTTCCCCCATTTTCACGTTCCATCTTCTCATTTCTACCTTTTGCACTATTCATTCTCACTTTTCCTCTCCTGCTTTCTGGATTCCACTGCCATTATCCGCTTCCAATTCAACTGCAACTGCATTCCCTAGGATTTTTCCAATTTTCCTTGACAACAATCTTCCTGGTAAGCACTTCTTTCTCAATCATTCGTGAATGAATGCTGTTATTGCTATTGTTGCTACTGCTTCGCTTTGTAGTTCGTATGTTGTGTATGCTTTTTTCACTTGGATGACGCCGCTGTTAGTTAGGCTTTTAGGGGGTTACCACTATATCTCTAGTTTTTGTTTTTATCCTTTGCTTAACTGTAGATAGGCTTGTTGTAACGCGTAGTGCTAGTTTCGGATTAACCGGTTTTTTGACCTATCGAACTCTTTGACTAAGTGGTGTGCCACTGTAGGTATGGCACAACGTCCTATTGTGAGGGCTCCCGTAGACCAGTATGCTTGGGTGACATCAGATGTGAAGGATACTCCTTCGCGAATAACTCTGGAGGAGCTCACTGAGTTCCATCAAACCGACCAATTGTATGGAGGAGGTCCCGAGGAGGGTCATTACGACGTGTTTGTTCCCATGGACCGGGAACGAATATGCCACATTAACTTAAACACTCCCCGGGTTGCTGATTGGATCTGGTTGTACAAAGCGATGTTCACCAGCCTGGGGGTTCGCATCCCCTTCTCTCCCTTCCAAATGGTGCTACTGAACCGATGTGATGTGGTGCCGGCGCAACTACACCCGAACAGTTGGGCCTCCATCCGATGCTTCAAGATGGTCTGCGAATATCTTGAGCTACCAGTCTCGGTGGAGGTATTCTTGTGGTTCTTTGTCTTGACGAACCCCTCCAAGGAAGGGAGAGCCAAGAAGGGATATATGTCTTTTCGGGCAGCCCAGGGTAGACGAATTTTCGAGTTGTTCGAAGACTCTTTTATGGTTTCAAAGAAAAGTGCTTTAAAGCGCGGCCTGTCGAAGGTCAACATCCCTTCTGGTTAACTTTGGGGGGAGAGCGTCGCATCCTGACTTACTGGAGCTTTGGGGCCGGGGCCATTGCATTCACAAAGGTGACTTACAAAGGCCTGACCCCACATAATAAAAAGGTTGCCGACGTACTGTTGGCTATTTTTGGCAAAAATAATGTTAACCCACACCTTCTTATGGATGATCGCGAGATGGTATGGGTTACATAGGTGAGTAGTTGGTTGGTCGTAGCTTCCTGATTTCTAATGCTCAGATTATTTATTTATTCAGCATCCCACTTAACCAGCTCTTATGTGTTTCCTTGTTTCAGTGTCAATGGCTGGTGAACAGATTGTACTTGATGCCTTGTTTTCTATGTTCTTTGTCGGGGACAGCGATGATAGCTCTGCCACACATGCCAACGAGGCGCCAGATTCCCCTGTTGCCGAAGCACCATCCCAACCCCCCCAAGGGGAGGTGGTCGGTACAAGCACCGGTCCGATCCCCCGGCCAGAGGTCGAGGAAGATAGGGCGGGGCCCGAGGTCATCGTTGTTGATAATCCGAGGAAAAGGAAACCGACCTCGAGCCCTAAGGGAGTTCTCACCATAATGGAGAAGAACTTTGATGCCGGGAACTTTATTGACTCCCAACTCCTACTCGGCACGGAGGACTTCTTTCATGGTGGAGATCTTGCCTCCCAAGCTAAGTGGGTGTATCGCACCTTGCTCCGGGCTGCTGCCATAGCAAGGAAAGAGGAACCCGTTTTGGCGGGGGCTCGGACTCTGGAGGGTAAGCTTCAGTCTGTCGTCAATTCCCAAGGGAAGTTAAAACTGGAGGTAGAGTCGCTGAAGACGCAGTTGGCTACTTCTGAAGTGAAAATAAAGACTTCTGATGCGATGGTTGCCCGGCTTACCGAGCGAGAGCTTACTCTGGAGAGCCATCTCAATGTTGCCCAAGGTCGGGTGAAGGAGTTGGAGAAGGAGCGCGTTGACGCCGTCTAGTTGGAGAGCCATCTCAATGTAAACCACCATGGGAAGTCTACTCTTCTTGGTTGTGCTTTACTTGGGAGTGAGAAGATCCCTAGTTTTGAGTGCGTGTTCACGCAATGGATGAGATGTGTCGGGACTGCGCCAAAGGGAATCATCACTGACCAGTGCAAAGCCATGGCCGGTGCTATTAGGAAGGTCCTACCAGATACTATCCACCGATTGTGCATCTGGCACATAATGAAGAAGTCACAATTCAAGCTTGGAGGTTACGCTAGGTACGGAGAATTGAATGCTAAGATGAATTATATTATGTATAATTCTCCTTCTGCTGACTCCTTTGAAGTTGATTGGGCTGAATTCATCAAAGAATTCGACTTAGGTCAAAACAGATGGTTAACAGGTCTGTTATCATTAACTTGAATCTTGTATATTGGTTGCATATTGCCTATTTATTCACTGTTGGGCATTCTGCCGGTTTGAATTGGCCGTTGTTTTTTTTAGGAGTGTATTAGATGTTTTTTTAACTAGTCAGTGGATGTTCTTTTCAATATGCAAACAGATGGTTCCTCTCTTATGAAACTAGATGTTTTTTTATTTGTTTTATCAGTTATTTGAAAGCGGTCATCATGTTCTGTATAGGAGACACCCTTATGCTCTGTTTTTTTTATGCAGACCTTTGACAAAAATGGGTTCCAATATTCTTCAAGAGTGAATTTTGGGCCGGTATGAGGAGTACACAGCGGAGTGAAAGTATGCACGCATTTTACGGGGGGTTTCTGCATTGCAAGAGTGGGTTGGTTCGGTTCGTCTATAAATATGACAATGTACTTGGAAACAAGGAGCAGAAGGAGCTGGAAGATGATATTGCAAACTCGAAAGGAGTCACTCCATGTATAGGGAACACAGGCATTGAGAGACAATTTCAGCGGGAATACACCAGTAATATGTTTAGGATCCTTCAGCTGGAGGTAAGAAAAAAAATCGATTGCGTAATTCGATCAACTGAACAACAGGGTGACACAATTTATGTTAAAGTGAACGAGCAGAAGGTTTTTTGGGAGAAGGCTTTCTACCATACTTTCATAGTAAAGTTTGACCCACTAAGTCAAAAGGTTCGGTGCGAGTGCAACAAGTTTGAATCCACTGGTATATTCTGTTACCATACCCTTGCTGTGTGGTCATACTACAGAGTTGACACAGTATCTAGCTGCTATGTTCTTCCTCGGTGGAGTAAGAACGTCATCCGCAAGCACACCTACATTAAGAGTAGCCATAATGTGGCTCGGACTGATGAAAGCCACAACCTATTCAAGTGTTTGTGTTTAGAGTTCTATAACATTGCCTAGGAGTTTGTTGGTTGTGATGAGGAAGCAGCCATCTTGCGATCTGCCATTTGGGACGCGAAGTCCAAGCTGACTGATTACCGTGCCAGCATGCGTTCCACCACTTCTGCTGCGACTCAGAATACCATGCCCACACAGAGCACAGGCGGTGTTGTTGTACATGACATACAGGGACCCTCAAGAGTTAAAACTAAAGGACGGCTGAAGAGTAAGAGACTTGGAGCAGAGTTGGACAAGTCAATTAAGAAACCAATGCAAAAAAGGAAGAGGAAATCCCATCCGATATGTGGTAGAAGTGAGGTATATTTCAATTTTTTTGGAATGGTGTTTTTTATTCATATATGCTGTTTTATTTTTTTTTTTTTTTTTTTTTTTTTTTTTTTTTTTTTTTTTGTTGTGCATCTTGTAGGATGTTGTTGACCTTCAGACAGATAATGATCATGATGGTTGTGTAAATAAAAGATTTGAGGATTCTACTACTTGAATGCATCAGATGATGGCGGATTCATGTCCCTGTTGAACTCTTTTCGGCATAGATAGTTATGCTTTCATTTTGGTTGTATATTTTTTCGGGGTGGGTGGTTTTTCATACTTAGATAGATTTTGTGGTTCTTTAGACACAACTAAATAAATTTTGACTATTTTTGCTTTGTCACTTGCATTGATACTGTTATGACGTATTCAATAAAGGAAATAAAAGCACAACTGTGGTTATCTTTTATATGATTAGTAATTATTATAGGTTTTGAGAATGTTATTGTTTTAAGATCACGAAGTGTCACTTGTTTGTTGGCAAAAACTAGCGGATTACATCCACCAAGAAACATGTTATAGAATAGCTATAAAAACAAAAGCCATTCACTTCTCAAGGAAGTATGCGCATTTGAGAATGCTTAACACATGAAACAAAGAAACCATATCTCGAACCATCCACTTCGCCATGAAAAGAAACATCCCAATGCCTATTAGAAGCACCATCCACTTAAAAGAATGGTCACAGTCACGGTGCCAACACAAACGAACCTGTTGAGTAGACTGATTACGACATAAGGCTGTACAATGCTTAAAGTACCAGCAAATGCCACAATTTCAGCAATAAAAAAGGACAAAAACATAAATAAACTTCTATTTGTAGTCATAAACAAATGGGGTATATATGCCGATCAGAGTAGACTGAATAGTATAATTAGATAATGCATTGCTTAATGAACTAAAGACATCCACAATTTGAGAACTAATTAATTGACAATCGCCAACACTTAACACATGATACCTGCTGAGTAATATCTAAGAAACCAAAATCCATTCACTTTTCAGTGAAGTACACGCACCCGCAAATGCATTGCACGTGAAAACCCGAAAAACAAACCGAGAACCATCCCATTCTCAAAGAGAAGAAACATCCTAATGCATATCAAAAGCACCATCCACGTAAAAATTTGGATAAAGTTACCAGCAACTTCATAATCTCAGCAACAGGTAATCATAAACCTGCAGTGGAATATGATTTCTGAGGCTCACACGAAACTGATGTAAGGCAGTAAATGCCATATAAATGTCCACAACTCTAATACAGTGAAACTATATAAATAGTACAGCAAGTGCACGTTTTCATGATTTTTACCTAGGCATCTGTCTTCTTCCGTTGTCTTCCCCCCTTTCTTGGCTTTTTTATGGGTAACCCCGCAGGCTGCAGCTAGGGGTGGAAAAAGGCCAGGCGGCCTGCCAGGGGCCTGCAGCCTGGCCTGTGTTTGGCCTGACCTGTTATAAAATAGGTACAGGCCCAGGCTCTTTTAAAAGCCTTAATACATTAATAGGCCAGGCCCAGGCTCACTAATTAGCCTTATAGGCCTGTCAGGCCTGCCTGGGCCTGTTAAAATATAATTAAATATATAAATAATTATTTATTATTAATAAAATTATGAGATATTTTAAATTTATTATATTTTATTATAAATATTTTTGTATATTTTAAATATGTTAAAAGTTTAAAATTTTTTACAAATATTAAATATATGACATATTACATATAACTATTTTTATTAAAAAATATTTTTTTAAATAATATTTTTATTTTTGTAAAAAAAAATTAGCAGGCCTTTTAACAGGCTTCAGGCCAGGCCAGGCTGAATAACAGGCCAGGCCTAGTACTTTATAAAGAGCCTATAACAGGCTGCAGGCCAGGCTCAGGCCAATCAACTGTATGACAGGCCAGGCCTGTTAAGAGCAAAGCCTGGCCTGGCCTGGCCTGTTTCCACCCCTAGCTGCAGCATGGTCTTTGTGCTCGATGCTGTAAAGGGTGATCTCACCACCTTAGTCTTGTTTCTTGGCTGGTTGTGGCGCACATGCTGGCTATCCAATGCATCTATAGCCTTTCCAATGTCTGAATTATGCAGACCCATTCCTATGTCTAGTATAATTTCCTTCCGAAATGTCCTGAGTGGCAAAACCCTATGTGAGCGGGATATTTTGGCAGCAAAAAAGAAATAGATCAGAAAGAGGTGTAACTTAATTGTGATAGGATTTTTAAATTCACCTTATCCCAAAATTACAAGGGTTTATCCAGACTCCAATACTGCATAAACTTGATCACATATACACCACAATCACAGCTACATGTATAAATAGAAATATTATATTTAACCATGAGTCCATGTATCATTATCAAGTGAATTGCTAGTAAGCTTATTGGTAAGTGTCATTTTCAACTGACCCGTTATGTTGTTTTGGGACGCTGGGATAGAAACAAGGTAGGCCGTTCTCCGTGGGCTCGTATGCGGGCATCGACACTTTAGCTATGTCTTCAATGATTCTCCCCTGGAAAGCAGCTACACTTTAGCAATAACACATTTACAACTATTGAGGATGTCTGTGCACTAATTGGTGGACATATACTTACCGCATAAGCATGTATTTTTTATCTTTCATCATTATGCTCTCCTGAATATATACTATCCAGCACCTATAGCCTTTTTTAAGCAATCTCAAAGGCATACAGCCACCAATGATGATTGATATAGACTGGGACAAACCACTGCGATAGAAACAGAAATATCAAAGCAGTTACATGATCAAGTTAGTCACCAAATATAGATAGTCGTGAAATTATTAACACGTGTAACGTGTTGCGGAACATCTAATGAAACGAAAGCCAATCACATCTCAATTAAGTACACACAATTGTAAGTGCTTAAGACATGAAAACTGAAAAACATATACAGAACCATCCAATTGGCAATGAACAAAAACATCATAGTGCCTATCATAAGCAACATCCAAGTAAAAAACACGGTGTTGTAAGCGCATAAACCAAAACACTAACCTGCAAGCATTAGTTCGTGCAAGAACCATACAGTTTTTGTTCAACTAGCGCATTGACTTACACATTTTCGCATGGAAGATTCTATCTTATCAAAATATCTAGAATCATTACCTAGCGCATTGACTTACCCATCTAGCAAACATAAGAAACATCTTGAGTCCTCTCGGAAGCAGCATCCACTTACATATTGGCATAAAGTAACCGATTACTAGAGAGAAATGAGTACCTCGGATATAATATGTTGCGCCTTCTTTTCTAGCCTCTTTGAGGTCCACGCAGCGAGCCATGGCTCATGCTCATGACAGTTGTCGAGCTGACCATATTGCAACCGCTGAAAATAGAGGACCTGTACAGAAGATGGGTACAAGTTATGTTCTATATGAAAGAAAAATAGCTTGAATATATTATTAAGTTGAACAGTTAGCACCAGATATGGTTCAAGATGGTAAAAGGTTGGAAAGCAATGGGGGAAAATTTTTGGCATACAGAAAAAATGACTTAACAAGTAGTAAGGTAAAAGAAGAAAAGGAGAATCAGTTTCGGCCATTCATTGCAGGACCAATAATATAAACCTTTTGAGTGGAAAAGACATATTGTATAAAAGAAAAAAAAAATCATCTAATCAGTTAAAAAAAAAACATATGGATGTCCACTTAGATAATCATCCACATCGCTACCAATAGATTGAGTTAAAACTCCAACAAACCTTTCCAAAAAATCCATTTTTGATGCTGCAATTTTAAATAACCACATTCAGACAAAATTTCAATTTAAAACAAAAAATAAACTTACTTATAACTAACTTTTTTCTTACAAAACACCCATTACACAAGGAAGAACATCAGCTAGCATATATAAGAGATATATAGCAAGGCACTCAGAACTAGTGACATGAAACATTCAACTGAAATCATATGCTGAAATATCTAAAATTAGTCAACAAAGATTCAAGTAATTCAACAACATATCAGTATATCTCATACGAATAACAGTACTAGTGCCTGAACTCTCGAAACTAATGCATAGGAAATTAATTTTCTACAAGTTATGTTCTACATAAAAAAATGGCATACTGAATTTACTAATAGTCATTGCATCCTACCAGCATGACGAACATGCAGCTTTCACAAATTTTTTTCCCTTTTAGCTTATACTTCTCGACTGCCTTGTCGAACCACTTTAGAGTTTGCAACGGCTAGTTGAATCTTCGTGGATCAAAAACATCTAAGACAGGGTAAATGTGCCATGGTGAAATTACCTGTTGAGTGGTGGGGCACATAAACATTTTCATTACCACCAGTAGGAAATATCTCCTGAACTTCATCCTATCTGATTCTGTTGCCATTGGACAGCTGTAAACTAAATTTTGGAGTTCAGTTATTGTCCGTCTATGGAACCTCTTTTTGATGGCCATGTGGCACGGATTACTGTCATCTAGGAATGGGAATGGATCGCCTACAACATGTTCATGTGTTAGTGCATGGTGATATTTCTATACCAAAGATATCTGCGCCAATACGCCTACGCCACACTAGGTAATTAAGATACCAGAACTTACCTCGAGACGGAATGCTCCAAGGTAAAATATATGCCTATGGCACACTAAGTAATTCGAAGAGTGAAACTTACCTCAGGACGGAATGCCAAAAATCCTCCCGATTAACTCGGCATTGAGGCAGATGTTGCCAATGTCGAGTATAAAAGTTTTTGGCTTAACTTGATACGACTCGGCCAGGTGAACCATGATGGCTTGCTTTACCGACCAATTCGGAACAAGCCTCAAGAATCCGAATCTGATCTCATCAATCTCTGCAAACTTCTCAACGGAGTTTTTTTTATATAGCGTGCTCATCATGTCATGTATGTAATTAGGCGAGCATCGCGACTCTAAAAATTTCTGTTAATTGTAACACTAGTTGTAAGTCACACATAGGATCATGTGGAATGTTAAAATGAGAATGGTAGACATCATTTTACCTTTTTCCCCATGTTGGTTGGCTTTTCTGCAAAACAATCCTATTATGGTTTCACAAGAAACAGCCCCGAATCCTTTAATGGAAACTGCATACAAAGATCAGAGGCAACATCAAAAGAGTTCTCAATTAAACATTGTTGATGATGCTATACGAAACCCATATCAATTAATACCATATTAAACCAACATTAGAAGCAATATATATCAAATTACACGAGGTTCATTTTTAAACACATGCAAAATTAGAATAGATGTTCAACATGAAGAGAAAACTGCCTGAAGAGATCCTTAAGTTACACAGATTGCATCAAGTGTGGGTTCCGGGGTATAAAGGGTTGGAAAGCAAACAGATAAATTTGCATATAGGAAACATGATTTAACAAGTAGTAAGTTACAAGAAGGGTAGTAGAAACGATTTCAGAGTTCCAAATAAATTGACTCTTGGACCATGAGTAAGGACCAAAATTAAGTTTGACCAAAATTAGACTAAATTTAATATAAGTTCATCATTCAAATTCTAAACCACTGTTAAGAGAACAGCAACAATCAATCTCCAATCACATGCAATTCAGCAAAATCTAACTCCCAATAACAACATCTTTCGCTCTCTAATTTCAGAATCATCCATTCTCTAGTTACAACAATTTAACAACATCCAACAACTTAGCAAAGGTAAACCACATCGACTATACAGTATGCAAATCAGAAGCTATACAAATTAGAAGCTATACAAATCCCATATCAATTATTACCATATAAAACCCAAATTAAAAGCAACATCTATCAAATGGCGAGATGTTCATTTTGAATCACTTCCAAAATTAGAGCATATGCTCAACATGAAGAAAAAACAGACTAAATTCGACCATGATTACAACCAAAATTAGACTAAATTTATCATAGTTTCATCATCGAAATGCCATACCACTATTAAGAGAACAGCAACATTTAAAATCCGACTCCTAATAACAGCATCATTCGCTCTCCAATTTCAGAAACATCTAATTTCTAGTTACAGCAATTCAACAACATCCAACAATTTAGCAAGAGTAAATCACATCGACTACAAGCACAGTTTCTGAAGCTTAGCATAGATAAGCAAACAAAATTAAACCAAGTATGGTATTTTTATTACCTAACTCCCAAACCACAATATATATATGTATATATATATATATAAAGCGCAAACAAAATTCATGCTATTTAAACAAAGGACCAAAAGTACAAACTTTTTGAATGCGATGGGCATGTTGCATAAATGAATAAATCATCCAATCCATGATAAAAAAAGGCCTCCAATCTATAATACAAGAACCATACATTTATCCAACAAGATAATTAAATCATAGATACCAATAGATGTAGTTAAATCTCCATCAAATCTGTCCAAAAAAAATCACGTTTTGATACTGCAATTTTAAATAATCACATTCAGACCAAATTTAAAGTTGAAAAAAAAAAGAAATAAACTAACTTATAACTAACTTCCTCTTTTTCAAAAATTCCAAACCACATGCAATTCAGTGAAATCCAACTCCTAATAACATCATCTTTCGGTCCCTAATTTCAGTAACATCTAATCTCTAGTTACAGCAATTTAACAACATCCAAAAATTTAGCAAGAGTAAGTCACATCGACTACAATCACACTTTCTTAACCTTAGTATAGATAAGCAAACAAAATTAAACCAACTCTAATCCTTTTTGTTACCTAACTCCCAAAACCGCATAAAAAAAATGCAAACAGAAATCAGTTATTCAAATAAAAGTCCAAAAGTATAAATTTTTTTGAGTGCCAGAGACATGTTGCATGAATGAAAAAATCATCCAATGTTTAATAATTAAAAAAAAAGTGTATGTACAGTTAAGACCTTTCTCCACCAACCTCTGAAGCAAATTTTTTTCTATAACCTGTGTATATTTTTCTAATTTATATGCATGTAACAATATCATTTCAACAACCAATGGCAAAATCCATAAGTAAGAAGAACATCACAATCTCTTATTTTTGTGACCGCATGCTTAACTATCACCTTGTAAGCATATATAATCTTCTCATTTATAAAACGCTCAATATCTGAGTGGAGAGAAGCTTTTGATTCCTCCAATCACTTACTGTATACATTCAATAGTCTCTACCTAAAGAATGCAAATCTAATATAAATTCTTACCTAAGTGAATGTTCAAATGAATTAAAATACTAGTCATGTTATGTAAATCACCACTTTCCCTCGACTACTGAAATCAACAAACATTCATATGCGCACAATATAATCAATTACAATATTCCCTAAACAATTGCCTAAGAGTTAATTGGACATATTTATCATATTTAGAACAGAAAAAAAATATTAATTAAACAAGCAAGCTAGGATCACAGAATAGCTACACACACAAACATCTCAAGTTTATATTGCTAATCATAGCCAACAGGGGATGAGTTTAGTGGTACCCAAGCATAGCTCAAGTTCATGTTTTGGGATATGAAATACCACAATTTGAATCTCATTCAAAACTCATGATCTCATTACTAATCCCCAAATATAGTAGAAAAGAATCATCTAGAAAAATGAAATACCATAACCAAAACATCTAACAAAATCGTCTGATGCAATCAACAGCAACATCTAACAAAGCCATATTTATGACCAAATCAAAAGCAACATCCCACAACTTGTAAACCGTGGTATTTAAAAATAGATATCAATCAACTCCAAATACTAAACACTCACCAATTAGTTCTCGTCAGGGATGTTTTGAGGCTAGGGCAGGGGGCGTTCTGTTGCGTTCGTGGTAGCAGGACAAAGATGCTTCAATGGCGCCGCCAACACCAACATGCAGCAGCAGCGGCGCACTCTTGGCGACAAGCAGAACCGTCTTGTTCCTCGCAACTGGGTGGCACGATGTCGTTGCGGCGGAGATGGGCGTGACTCCGACTGACGCGCCAGTGACCAAGTCCACGGGAGAGAAGCTTTGCAGCGTTCTGAAGCAAGCTATGGAGGATTGATGTTGCCCGCACGATGTGGACCAAGGGGCAGCGGCCGTCGAGGGCGGAGGAGAACGCCACGCGATGAGCCTGGTGGTGTGGCACTGCCGTGGATGGTTTTGGAGGTCTGATACGGTGAAACGGTGAAAGGAGAAGAGAGGGTTCAGTTAGGTTAATTATGTTTACCTAGGTTAATTTGGGATGTTGTTGAAGTGGATTGGGCTTCATGTTTTCAGCCCAATAAGAGTTGGCAGGTTTTTGGCTGAAACCATCTTGGTTTCCTAGCATTTTTGAAATGATAATGGTGAAAGAAAGCCGTTTTGTAGTGGAACTGAGAAGAGAAGACAAAGAAATGGGAAAAAGAAGGGGTTACTAAGGAAAAAAAAATTTCATGCTAGGACGAGGGAGAGCTTTTCATCTACGTGTTAACCATGCACACAAAACGTCGGCGACGTTTTGTTGAAGAAAAAAGTGACGTGGATGAGAAAACGGCGATGATGTTTTTTTATAGTAATTAGTGATCTCCACAACGGCATCAAACACAGTTTTTTGGGCATTTCGGTAAATTACACCAAATTAGGCCCAATATTAAAAATAAAAAACTCTAAAAGGAGAAAGAAAGGGAGAAAAGAAGGAAAAAAGCTAAGGCAATGCATTCCCTTCTCCTTGTGCAACTCATCCTTAATTTTAACTCTTCTTAATTACTTGCTTCTCTCTCACAATTTAATAACCATTTCCTTCCTTTCTTTGTTTTGTGACAAAGGACGATGATGTCGTCGTCTTGGGCATCAATGGAAGCTGAGAGAGAACACCAACAACAAACCCACAACGACCATGATTTCACTTCCTTATGTTCTTTCAACAATAACTTGCCTTTCATGGAGGTTGATGATGTCAATGACATCATGACGATGATGACGATGATGAGAGACATGTCTAACTTCTTCCCTGAACCAGACACCACCAACAACAACAACCTCTTACTCCTTCATCATCACCCATCATCTTCTTCTTCTTCTTCTTCTTCATCATCACACCTTCAATGCTTTCTCCCTCCTCCTCCACCAAACCCATTTGACATGCCTACTATGGCTTCCTTCCTTGACCCTCATCAAGCTTCCATAACCGCCACTACTGATTTTGGAGGTTTTCATCATCACAACTTGGAGGAACTAGGTTCTTGTTCTTCTTCTGGAAAGCCCGCACCACCACCACCACCACCACCACCACCACTGTTCTTCAACAGATCCAAGATTCTGAGGCCGCTTGATGATTCTCTACCTTCATCTGGAGCACAACCAACTCTGTTTCAGAAGAGAGCAGCACTCAGAAAAAACAACTCCTCATCACAACAACAACAACAAGGTGGTGTTCTTGGAGAAGGTGATAACAATAATAATAGTATGAAGAGAAAGGTGATGATGGAGATGGAAGATAATGGAAGCTTTGATGGGTCATCGGCATTCAACTATGATTCCGGCGATGACTTGATTGAAACCAATAACAAGAAGAATAATCAGAAAGGAGGTGGTGCCAAGAATAAGAAAGGGATGCCGGCCAAGAACTTGATGGCGGAGCGCCGTCGCCGGAAGAAGCTCAATGATAGGCTCTACATGCTCAGGTCCGTTGTTCCAAAGATTAGCAAAGTAAGACTCTTTCTTCTCTTCCAAATCTTTAATGTTTCACAATAAATAAATTTACTGTAAAAACTCAGGTGCAGTCGATGAAGTTGATAGGACCTGGGAGTTATTAGATAATTTGACTGATTTGACTAAATTTTTATCTAACGACTCTCAAATATCAATTTTAGGTGAACTCGATTTCACCTGAATTTTCACCTAAATTTAAAGTAAAAATTTAGTACAATTAACTTTATGTAAAGTTGATAGCTTTTTAAATGACAAATTTGTCAAATTATTAAAAATCAATCTTACATAAAATTAAAATTAAATTTATTTAAGTTTTTATCATAAATTTAATTTTTTTAATCAAAGTTTTTAATTCAAATTAAATATTTGGTAACATTTGTGTTAGAGATATAATAATAATATTTGATTTAAATTTGTTAGATGAATAATTTTTTGATATAGAACGATGAAAAGGTAAAATTCGATTCTTCTTTGGTTCTCGAATAAAAAAATATTTATACAAAATTCAATTAGAAGAGGTTCTTACAAGAATAATAGTGATGGAACGTGTTAAGAATTTAAACTTTTAAAACAAAAAGCAAAAATTGGGAAAAATTTGATCATTAGTAGATTTAAAAAAGTTTACTATTTTAATTTTTTAATTTTTAAATAAAAAATAAAAAAAATTATTTAACTTACTCCTTAAACTTAAAAAAAATAGGTATTAAATTTTGAATCATCTAACTTTCTCATTTGAGTCATTTCCCTCTCTATAATAATAACAGCGTCAAACTTCCACTCTTCTATGCTCATTTTCCATTTTAATAGCTCATTAATGATCAGAAAAAAAAAAAGGTTAATTTCTTAGCAAAATCAAAATATTTTATTTCTTTTTATTAACTTATTTTTTTAATAATTTAATTAACATATTTATTTTTCTAATATCTCGGAAGACCGTCAACTAACTTAACCTTAAATAGAATATATTTTTCGTAATAGATTAATCTTTGATTTGTCGAGTTACAAAATATCATGTAAAATAAAAAAATTAACATGATCTTAATTAATAAATTGGTTTAAAAACTTGATCTCTATTGTCCAATTTAAGGACAATAATTATTTGAAGGGAACATACTTAGAACTTAGCTAATATATATAACTATATAACATTATTGTTTGAAGGGTTTATTTGATTAATAAATGAGAAAAGTGTATATATAGATGGACAGGGCTTCAATATTAGGAGATGCAATTGAATATCTGAGGGAACTGCTGCAGAGAATCAATGAGCTTCATAATGAATTGGAATCATCACCATCAACAACAACAACTACTACTAATTCTGGAAGTAGTTCACTCATCACAGCAGTACCAACAGTAGTAGCCTCATCAAGCTTTTATCCATTGACACCAACTCCACCATCACTCCCAACCCGCATTAAAGAAGAGATTTGCCCCACTTCACTTCCTAGTCCCAATGCTCAACCTCCTAGGGTAACCTCCTTTAATTTCTTTCTCCAATGTCTTGCATTTTCTTCTTTTCTCTACTTATCTATATATGCTAATATATATATATATATATATTTGTTTTATTCTAAATGTTTAATTTATTTCAATTTTACAATATTTTAAATATGTTTAAATTATATTATTAAAAGTTAACATTTTTTTCTGTAAATTAAAAGTGAAATTCGAATCCAAAACTTTTAAATAAAAATGAAAAGATTATGGTATTTGAGTTATAGCTGGTCAGTTTATTAAAAGTTAACATTATTCACTAACATGCTAACATTGTAATCTTATACGACTAACATAATACTAATGCATGACCATTTTTAAGATGCGTGTCACTAAAATCGATATGTAAGATTGCCCTATCATATATTATTAATATTTAGAAGTATAATAAAATTATTAA
>NC_029792.2:128546337-128556652 GCF_000816755.2 Arachis ipaensis | reverse complement strand
TGAAAAATTTAAGGTTTGGTTGATTTCTATTTTTATTTTGTTGTTTCAATATTTTTAACTTTTAGTTCATAAAATTCTAAAAATAAAAATAAAAATAAAAACCAACCAAGTAGTTATTATCCCATTATCATTTAATAGAAATATTAGATAATCATAGTTTATCAATAGCAATAAAATAATAAATTTCCTAATAAATATACAAAATGAGTTATAGAAACAATTTTTCCTCACTATTAAAATATTGTTAATGTTTTTGAAGAAATAAACCTTTTACTTTACATCATATAGTTACTAACCATTTGTATTAGTAATAATAATCAACTATGTGAGTCCAATATAAACAATAAAATATTCAAAATGGCTGTGCAAATATTATCCATTATATTAGTAGGATTAATTATTTAGTATGAACTTGGGTTAGTCGAGTGGTCAGTTCACTTGTTTGCTTAAATAAATATTGTAGGTTCGAATTCCGCTTTGTGTATGCACTATGCACCAATTCATCGACCAATGATAAACTTTTAAATAAAATTCAGATACACAACAGATTAATCTTTATTCTATCGAGTTGGAGTATACTGTGAGCAACAAAAATATTATTTAGTATGGAATTTTTGTTAACATGCATAATGTGATAATGCAATCAATTAATTAATTAATTAAATATGTATGTGTAGGTTGAGGTGAGGTTGAGAGAAGGAAGGGCAGTGAACATTCACATGTTTTGTGGTCGGAAAGCAGGGCTTCTGCTGTCAACAATGAGGGCATTGGACACACTTGGCTTAGACATTCAGCAAGCTGTTATCAGCTGTTTCAATGGTTTTGCTTTGGATATTTTCAGAGCTGAGGTACTTTACTAATATTTTATATAGGATAAAGTATATTTTTTGTTTTTAAAGTTTGGCAAAAGTTTTAAAAATATTCCTAAGTTTTATTTTATTTCAATTTTGTTAAAAAAATGTTCGATTTGTACTAAATATACCTTTGACATACATAAATTTTTTAAAAATTTAAGATCAATTCAACGATAATGCATGAAAATTATGCTTAATTTACTTATTTTAAAGGTTGTTCTTATGAAATTATTGTCGAATTACTCCTAATTTTTTGAAAAATTAGCCGCCAAAAATATATTTGATGTAAATAAAAAACTTTTGGACAAAATTGAAACAAAATAAAACTTAGAAATATTTTTAAAACTTTTGCCAAATTTAAAAGACAAAAAATATACTTTATCCTTAAATATATTTTCAACTTTATTAGATTATTACCACAACCACTTATATTGAAATTAATATCAAATTATTGTGCCTGTTGCATTCTCATGCTATTAATCACAAGTCAACTTTTTGTACAATCTACTAATCTAGTTAGTGTGTATATTAAGAGCATCTTCAATATTTGATTTAGTTTAATTTTATTTTAAATTTCATAAAATGACGCATTAGTATTTACAAAATTAGATATCATAAATAATTATTTGAGATTAAATATAAGATTTGTCATTTTAATATTTGATTTTGATTAAAAAAAAACTAAACAAAAATAGTTATACAAAATAATAAAATTTAATTAATTTTTCACCAAAATAATACCATCTTTCTATATTGAAACCATCTCATTTCATCAATCATTTTTTCAGTACAAAGTGAAATTTTTGAAAACAGTTCATTTTCTATACATGTCAAATTTAAAATTCAAAAAAGCACTGCATTAAAGTTATTCTGGTAAAAAAATACATATTTTTCTACTTTATAGGATATAAAATTCGCATAAGATAAATTTCATATTTTATCTAATAATAGTAGATAGAGTCATAGAGGAATGAAATGCTAAAACATTTGTAGATGCTAAAATATTTTTCATTTAATTAGTTTTTTTTTTTTTTGTGTTGGTCATTAAGTAGTTTTTTCTTTAATTTTCTAAATGTAAACCCTAAGCATACATTTGTTCCTCTCTTCCAGCAATGCAAAGAAGGTCAAGATGTGCATCCAGAGCAAATCAAGGCAGTGCTCTTGGATACAGCTGGGTACCCTGCCATCATCTAACTCTCTTTCGGTCCAAAAATATTCTCATTTAACTAGTTTGTAGTCGGGTCGAGTTGGTCGAATTTCTAATAGTAATACTCAAATATTGATAATTTCATCGAGATTAAAAAATTTAGTTTTTTTTTTTTTTTTTTTATTTCCGCTTTACTTAATCCCCATAATTCAAGTTGTATGAAGTATGATACTACTAGCTTTAGTGATTTCAATTTTAAGTAAGGTTGATTTGGAAGAAATTTTCTTTTCACATGAAAATGTACCTCTTTAATTGCATTTACAATGTTGGCCACATTTTCCATGATCCTCTTCAACCCTAGGTAGATCATTTTACAAGTTCTAAGTCCATGGCCACTTCTGAAAATAGGTTTCCAAGTGGAACTCAGTGTCTAACCCCATTAATCACTTTTTATAAGCTTCCCAGACGGACAAAAGTTTTAGTGACTTTTTCTCCTTATTCTTGCCCCATAGTTAATACATTTCACAAATTTATGGCTCGCTCTCGGCCATATTAATACATAACTTTAGTTCAATCATGCTATATATACATTAAAATCAACTACTGAATTAATAACTCGAATAGGATACATGTCGAAATATGAAATATATATTTTGAAACACTTGTATATATATACATACAAATATATTATGGTTGATTTTTTATATATACATAATATTGTTCGTTTTAGTTAGTTGTTCAAATAGATTACAAAAAGGATTGAAATTTTCTTAATTTTAAATGAACATAAGAGATTGTGCAAAATTTCTAAATAGAAATTTTAAACCAAGTAAATTTTCATAAACGGTTAATTGCATTTTACTTTTGAGCTTTACACTATCACTTTAACCCATACTCCAAAAACATGCAAAACAACCCTAAACTTCTCAAAATGTGTAAATGATCCAAAAACATGTATAGTATACTATACTTCCTAAGATTTTAAATTATGTGCAAAATACCGATTAAAACTTTTTAAATATACAATTATGACACACTAAAACTTTTTAAATTGTCCCATTTTTTCCTACAATTAAAAAAAAAAAAATTACACACATAATCAATTGCCTGACTAATAAATTGTTGTATACACAATACAATATTTAAACTTTTAACACTTGCTTAGGTGAAAAAATGAACTAATTACTTGAACAATGCAAGTTGATTAGAAATTTGGAATTTATTTGGAATCAAATGGAGCAAGTATATCTTCCCTTTTCAAGCCCAAAGGTAACAAGAAAATAGTGCCATTTTATTGCAGAAAAATTGGCGAAACTAAAGGTTACTTGCACTATCACACTCCCAAGTGGAGTCTCTTCTTATACAAGAAACATGAAAATGATGTAATTCCTTGGGGCTAAGGTTTCTAAAGCACCGACCACTGAAAAACAATGAGGTCCATTAGTAACGTGCCATTACAGTACACACTATACACCTTCATAGTAGTTTTCACTTTTGAAGAAAATCAGCAATTTGACCCTTTAACCATTGTGCTTTCCAGAAAGAGGCTTTAACACGTAATCACCTCTCAAAATATCCAGCTAACTATGCAAGGACCACACAGCTATTAAGTGTCATCATAAGGATTAACAACAAGTACATTTCATCACTAAGATATTATTATTATTTTCAAATCAAAACACTAGAAAGCGATTTCAGATTTATCCACACACCCTTTATGTTCAAGATAATGACCCTTCCTACCTAAACTCATAATATAGACCAAGATACAAATGTTTTGAAGCTGAGCAAAATTTCATTATACATCTTGCAAAATATGCAAATTGGATGATGGATATCCACAATAGCTTTCCATCTCCCAAACTAGGATTTTAATTATGAGACAACCAAATTAAAAATCATCAGATAAACTTAGTTTTCCAACCATAAGACATAAGGCTCCCTCCCTTGTATTAATGAACTTCATTACATTAATGGGGTTGGAGGTGTTCACTGTTCAGAGGGAAGGAGTGAAAAACAAACTATGTACAACTACTACTACTAATACTACTGCTAAAATGGTAGAGGATTGTTGTTGATAAAAAAATGCAAGGTTTTTATGATATCACCCCATATCATACCTTTGCTCTAAAACACAATGATTACAATACTAGTACTACTAGGGAGTGTATAATTTGCATGATGCATATACTCTCTACTAACTTCCAGGATTATGTCCAAAATTGGATGGATACTCAGTTCAAATGCCATCCATATTCTGATTTCCACAAAGTCACTTCAAAAGCAAACAACAGTTAATTAACAGTTCTTCAGGCCATATTCTCCAACCGAAAAGCAGAATTTTACGGTCCCGTATTTTCCAGCCCTGAATCTGCGAATCACAAGATGTTACGCCATAAGATACTAGAACAGTAACTCTTAAAACATTGTGAAATTCTGGTGGTCATTTATAATGTTTATAGGTCATAAATCAAGAATGAGTGGTGGTTTTGCATGCTCATGACAAGCATTTTTCTCATAACAGCTAACATTGTTGAATCGAGTCCCAAGATCAATCGTAGGTATGGCAAAGTTACCTGGAAGTTATAAGTAATCAAGCTACTAATTATCGTGGACCGTAGCCACACTTTCTGAATTTAACTTCTGGTGCAGCTGACTTTTGACTTCTTTTGCCTCGGTTCCTTCACTAGCTGAATGATTCTCTTCATTTCTTGAACTTAAGGTACCTGGGCTCATCTTTTGAATCTCCTCTTTCGGGTAGATATAAATTTTGCGAACCATGGCACAGAACTCCCTGGTATTTTTTTCAAAAAAGAATATATATGTTAATATAATAATCTAATATAGGGCCGATTACAAATATAATCGCTTAGATAGATACTTACTGCCATGGATCGTCCCCAACGAGCATCATGTCACCCTCATTATCAGTGTAGACAATAAGCCAATCCTTTCTTGTTGACATTAATTCACCTCCAAATTCAAACAGCTGATCCAATTCAGCAACCAATTCATCATAGTTGCTGTACTTTGTCAGATCCACAGACCTACCAAGCGCAATCCCCTTCTTGTGGACCTGAAATAAACATTTTCAACTATTTTTCCTATACAAATTTCTAGCCTTTAACCAATTGTTACCTTGACGGGGAAGTTACTTACCTTAGTGCAACTCCTAGCTGAGCTGCTTGGTGGTTTGGCCTGACCATCTTTAAGATGCACCTGGGAAGTTTTTGATGGCTTGTCATGGTCATCAACAATAACTTGACCATCTGCCGATTTCAAGCCCTTTGATTGTTCTGTTTTCTGATCATTTTCAGAAGTGCGTTGGTGGTGTGATTTGAGATGTGCTTGACCAGCTGGCTCAGTCGTTCCACTTCCATGTGATACAGAAGGCTCCGGTGCAGCAGTAGGGCTACTGATAAGTGAGATGCCAAATAGCTTACAGTCACCTTCTTTTGGTTTCGCCGTCTCATATGTTTTCGCTGACATTGGTTTGGACATAAGGTCTCTTGAACAAGGACTCTCGTATTGAGTTGGGGGTGGTGGCAGCATCAACTTTCCATGTGGATGCTCAACTTTGTTAATATGAATGACCGGATATTCACTGAATGGGCCGTACCTCAAATTCCCTCGAGCTTGGTAAGGTGTTTCGCTGCCACGTGGAGATTCTTTTGTACTAGGCTCCAAGAGGTTTAGTGAAAAACCTGAGGACATCGCTGGCCAAGGATGATGCACATTAAGTTTGCCTTCGTGATCTAACACATGCTTTCTGGCAGAATAGGCTACAGGTCCACCCATTTGATCTCCCAAGGATGGATGGGAAGGATCTCCGCTGGCCCCAAAGCCTGAAAGAAGATCTGAATAGGACGTGTCAGGCCTTCCCATTGACATCCAGTTCTCTGAACCGTACCTCCGTGACATTGAAACAACATCAACTTTCTCATCATCTACAGGTGGCCAAACAACAGATTTCTCAGCTGTGTCGGACTCGTTACTTTCTGCGAAATTGCCACGCAAGGTCGAGAATTCTTGACCTTGCAAGACCCTTGGGAATCCATTTGCTGGTGAAGGGTCTGCGCTTACTTTAGACGATGCTGTAATTCACCCAAAAACACAAGGGATTCAGATAAACACATGCTTATGAAAAGAGAAATTCTTTAGAACATCAAATATTCAAAGCGAGATAGCCATACCTTCTCGAGTTAGAACAGAAGAATCTTGGGATGATTGAATTGGTACATTAGGTACATTAGATCGAGGCCTTTTAGCCCTGGGCATTGAAAGAGGGTTCAGAGCTGGAGGAGCAAGAGCAGGCTCTATTTTCCAAGGGGAAACCCTCTCTGGACGGGGAATGTTAGATGTTTCATCCCATCTCACCTGAACATAACATAGCAACTTCGTTAAAGCATGCTTCAATTAATTTTAACAATCATGCATATAATATAATACTAGAGATGCACACCTTGAGGCATCTCCATTTTGATTCAGGCCACCTTTTTGAGTCAGCATCTTCTATTCCAACAATGGTACCAGTAAACCTACAATTATATAACAAGACATGTAAGGAATCTTTGCCCATTCAAATTGTATCTTAATCAACCAAACATACTCCTCAGTTATCCAGGAATTCATACCTCTGTTCCGGAGCCTCTTCACCTTCAAACCTCATTTTAAACCGCATTCCTATGGTGTAATTATTCTTTAGAGATTCCATATATTGGTCGTATGGAACAATGAACTCAGCAGGACTAGTCCTGCAAAAAAGTACCAATCGAACTTCAGTTGACCCTGCTCTGGGAAATGAAAATACAAAGATTACACTCATGAATAGACATAATTTGAAGTCGCAAACCTCGGTTTATAATAAACAGTGAATATGGTTCCTGTCAAGATGGCATGCCAAGCAGTTGCAAGAACCCCAAGATGCATACTGTGGCTAGAAATAACCGAGGATGGGACATTCCCCTGCTGTCTCATCGCTCTCCGTACGCCCACACGAAGCTCCCCATTCTCACCTCTGGAAGTTCTTAAATTAGTACCACCCCCAAATGGAAAACACAAAAAGCCAGCGAACAAGTGCAGTCTAAAAAGCCAATTAACATAAGAACAAACCTTAAGAATATGAAGGCATCCCCAGCAACTAGCCTCTTGGAGCTAACAAAAACACTCCAGCCACTTTGAAGCAAGTGCCTCCGAGGTTGACCTGCAATTCCATGAAGTTGTTAGTCACAATCCAAGCACAAGACAGGAAAAGGACATAACACACGATATGTGAATAAGACTATAAAACTTGAAATAAAATTATCATCAGAATACCTCGGAATATGTGCCTAAATCGCCATTCATTCGCATGCAAATCCTTCGCCACCAATTCCTGGGTAGGCGGCTGCTTTGACATATCCTATCCAAAAGATGAGCAATCCCTCCATCAGCAGCCACAACAAACAACAGAATCTAAGCACAAGAACAACAAAGAACAAGAAAAAACAAACCAGGGGAGGAAGGCACTCGTCAGCATGTCGCCTCAGAACGGAAAACCCACCATGGGTGCTTGTATCAGATGCGGTCAGCGTCTTACAGAACGAATGTACATGGAAGCGCGGTGGTGGTGGCAGTGGAGGCTCTTTCTCGACCGCATTCTCATCTTGCTGCCATCACAACACAACATTCAAAACCAAAACCAAAACCAAAACAAGCAAATCACAAGGGCCATATTCCATAATTTTCCAAAACTAAACAACAAAGCTGAGAAAACATACATTTTGTTCCGGAAGCAAGGTAATCTGGGCAAACACCTCATCCGTGTCGGGCTCCGCCTGAAACAAACATAACATGACATTCTTCATAAGCTTACAACACCAGAGAGGATTGGTTGGTTCAAAAAGCACATGAATTCTTTATTTATTTTTCTTTCCAAGGACCAAAAAATTAGCATAGCATAACATGGATCAAGGAACACTACCTTGAGCTGCACGTTGATGACCCGACAAAGGATCTTGGAAGGAAGATCGTACACAGGCATGTGTTGGTCAGCCACCTGATTTGTTGACGCCTCCACCTAATTTCATGTGCCACCAAAAACAAACACACACCCCTCATAAGTTAACAAAACCCCAAAAACACAAACTTCAAAGAAATCCCAAAACCCAAAAACAATTTTTCTTTTATTTCTTGGAAAAAAAAAAGAAATTGAAGCCATCTAGCTGAAATTGAAGAAAACTTAAGTGAAGCAGTTGCAAATTTTGACCAAATCTGAGCTCGAGCTCCACTAGGAAATTTTGTAACATTTTTTTTGGGATTTTTTCAAAACCAAACATAGTAAAGCATAGATGGAAATAAAATTATGAATTTGATTTTTTATTTTTTGTGATTTACCTGTTCTATGTGTCCCTGAGGGAAATAGAAAACTCTTTCTCCTTCTCTTGGAACTGTAACAAGAGGACCTGCACACGCATGCCATAGCTCCCTGTAAAGTGCAGCTTCCGCGTCTGTCACAACAACAACAACAGTTACCAACAACACTCACACACAAAAATCAAAAATCAAAAAATTCAAAAAAAAAATCAAGAGAAGAGAGAGAGAAGAAAAGACAGAACAGAAAGTGAAAGAGGTGAAGTTGTATTTTTTTATTTTTTTGGTTTACCTTTGGGTGAGGTGGAGGAAGAAGATGAAGAATGAACATTGTTGTTCAGCTCCGAAGAGTTGTTGTTGATGATGTTGTTGTTGTTGTTATTGTTGTGAGAATTACCATTAACCTTGATGGTTGTTGCTGCCTCCGATGATGCCATTTCTCCGACAAACACAGATCTCTCATCCAAAACTCACTATTTCCACAAACTTCGCATTCCCCAAAATAAAAATTAAAAATAATAAAAAAATCTCCCTTTCACTGAAAGTAATAACTCTCAAATTCAACAAAAAACACCACACAGATTCTTCTTCTTCTTCTTCGTCTTCTAAAGAGAAGCAACAAAATTCAACCTTTGGTGTCTGTATTTTTCCTTCTAAGGTTAATTGTTGAAGCAAAGAGGATAAAAAAAGCTGAATAAGGAGGTGCTTGGTGTTGGGTGGTGTTGGTGCTTTTGGGAGTTTAACTTTAACCAGAGAGAGTGGTCAAAACAGCGTGCAATAATTTCAACCGCGGTCAATTTCTTAACCCAATCAGGGTCACAACTGGCAGGTGCCGGTGGGGAAGGGGATTTGTGACTGGGTATATCCGGTTGTAACAGACGAGTCCATGAGTGAGAGCGGGCGGCTGGAATGAAGGGAGTGACGGCGTCAAGATTGACGGGAGGGGACAAGAGAGAAGAGAGGATGAAACGGTAACGGTGACGGTGTTGGAAGGGAGAAAGTAGTTGTGTTTTTATTGGGAAATGGGATTGTCGTCCTATGAACGGGCAGCGCCCCCTCACTCATCACCCTTCCCATTCCCAATCGCCAAACTCACTGAGCGTGTTTCTCACACACCCTAAACTGTAATAAATTTAAGAGTAATTACCAATTACCACTAATAATTACTAGTACGTTTAGTCACCAATAAATAAAAGGTACAATAATATTCAAGAGACTACAAAAGATATAATAAAAATTGCTTAAATTTATCTTGTTTCGGGTTTGTTTGATTGAACTTGTAAAAAAAAAAAATATTTTTTTGAGTTATTTTTTTAAAAATTCAAAAAAAATCTTTTTATTTTTTTAGTACTTTTATTTTTACTATTAAAAATTTACCAAACACGTTAAAGATATTTTTTTATCAACTTAATAGTACCCAAACAAGTATTAATATTTAGTTACTTTTTTGTTTCTCTAAAAGTTAATAGGTTTAGGTTTAGATTTAGATTTTTTTTTTCACATATCGTCGTTCTCACACTAAGAATTAATTTGTTGTAAATTGAAATTCTATTTAAAGACCTAATTAACTTGATACGGATTAAAAGATTCAAGCTCTCAACTTATTTAAATAGACGAGGGAGTTGATTGTTCAACCGACCTAAGTTAGTTTACTAATAGATTTAGTTAATATATATCCTAAACATACATGTTAAAAATTACTAATTGAAAATATTTTTATAGTAAATATGCAAAATTTAATCTTAATGAGTTTATTATGTACTTATTACAAATTTAATTTTCATATATTACTAGTGTACAAAAATTTTACAAAGACATTTATCATGTATTATCACATCAAAAAATTAATTAATTTTCAAATTTATTATTTAAAAAATTTTCTAAATTCATAATTATTTAAAATAAGTTCATAGTTCATGAATATAATTTGATAATTATGTAAAACTCTTAACAATATTAATGA
>NC_029792.2:128545915-128546310 GCF_000816755.2 Arachis ipaensis | reverse complement strand
ATTAATGAATCAAAATTAAATTTTTATTGAAATAAAATGTTTAAAATTTTACTAATAGTAATTCTAAAATATGTCATTAGAATATATGATAATTAAAACCATTACTAATATTTATTAAACTAAAATTAAAAAAATTCTATTACTTATTAACATGGCAGCCATTTTTAAAAGAACTTGTTAATCAAACCTTTCTTTTCCTTAAGTTTGAATTCTTATCCTTTGACCATAAATATTTCTTTTCAAATTAGTTATTTGAGTAATTATTACCATTAAACAATTTTACATTTTATATAACTAGAAATTTACCTTAGTGAGAATTTCAAATAGGATAGATAATTAGGTAAATGATTTATTTAATCTTAAAAAATTGTCTATCTGAATAAAATAATTTATTG
>NC_029792.2:128542639-128545883 GCF_000816755.2 Arachis ipaensis | reverse complement strand
TTATTACTTCTTTTTTTTTTTATTGTCAACTCGTCCAAATTGCGCTTTGAATACTTTCCTTTATCTCGTCACGAGATATTGCCCTTATTATATATTTCCGTGTTAGTGTGTTACTATGAAATTACCAAAATTTGTTACAAATTATACCTTGTCATGTGAATCAATTAGTTAAAAAACTTATTAAGAGTTTTAATTAATTAATTAATTAATTAATTAATTAACTTTACTGATGAAGATTATATTGCTGACGTAGGTTCATGAATACATGCAATATCTTCTCATATACTAGTCAGCAAATGCTTGATAACTGATGATGATTTCTTTTGTATGTATATATATGGTAGTTTTTTCCTTTCCTTATTTATCTGTCAACTTTAATTTCTATATATATGATCATTTAAAGAGTTTTATATTAAATTTCAATTAAAGTTTCATATTTGGAAACTTTTAAAATTATGAATTTTTTAATTAATATATATTGTTCTTGATGTAGTAATTAATTAAATTTGTTATGTTTTTTGTACTAAAAATGTATATAATTTTTTGTCAATATATATAAATTAAATGCTTATTTATAAGAATTTAATTTTAATACACTATCAGTATAAAGTAGTTTTATATATGTATTTAATTATATAATGTTATATTAGTAAAAATAAAACATTTTTATATTAATTACGTGAATAATTATTTAAAAAAATATATGTGATTATACAACTGTATAAAATACTTTATCCAAGCCTAAAATGTGGTGATACAAGCACAAATAAATTCAATATTGGTATTTTGTATTTGTAAAAATTTTAAAATAATACAAAAGTTGTTGAATCAATAAATACTTATATAAATCCTTTCTTGTTGACAATATATAAATTGAGCCCTTATTTACTATAAAGCCTCCAAGCTTGAAATACGAAGATTAAGTGAGCCTATTCATGCATCTAGTTCTCTCCAGATAAATAATTTAAGTAAATACTCAAGCCTACCAATTAAAATAGACCAACTTTCCTTTTAAAAAGAAAGAATTTGAGGTTTTCTAGATATATAATTTAATTTCTATAATAAATAATTTCAAATATGATGTCAATAAACAGAAATTAGTATTTTTTTTAAACAATTTAGTATGTAAAAATGTCATGTGCATATAAAATATTAATTATTAAATTAATTATTGTATATTTATTAGGGGTGCACATGGGCCAGGTGAAGCCGAGTTTGATGTGACCCAGACCCAGTCCCGAAATATAAACCGGGTCTATTTATAAGACTCGAACCCGGCCCTAGACCCGATGAAACCAATACATTTTCGGGCCACAATTATACCGGGTGAAAACCGGGCCGTTAACATTACATTACGTTGATACCTTCTTGTAAGCTAGCATGTAAAAATATCCAAATTTCCAAGACTCCAACCATTAGTTAATATGGTAAAATTCACTTAGAAAAATATAACAAGAACCAACCCTTCTTCAAAATTAAAGTATAACCACAATCAATACTAAAGCATAACCACAATCAATACTAATATTGTCTAATAATACCAAATATTTAAATCAATACAAATAACACAATCTTATGTTTTAGTCTAAAGTCTTATGCATTCTAAACATAAAATATTAATTTATAGTCTTATAATGACTAATAACACAAAATATTAAGGTTTACAATACTTAAATTCCACATAAGAATAGTCATGAACCATCACTAATAAGTAATAACATAAAATATTAATTGTGTATGATGACCGGGCCACCAGGCCAACTTCGGGTGACCCGAGTTATGGCCCGGACCCGACCCGAAATAATGACCGGGTCTATTTTTGAGACCTGTACCCGACCCTAAACCCGATAAAATCACACAAAATTAGTCTTTAAAGTGTTTGGTACCGGACCAGGCCTTCGAACCGGACCGGATCTGTGCACCCCTAATATTTTTTTACAAATAATATATTATTTAATTTATTTTTAACATATATTTTATATGAGTAATTAATTTTTAACATACACATAATACGATTATTTCGCATATATGTATCTAAGATTATTGAGTGACAACAATGAAATTACTAAGAATATACTCGGGATTTAAACGAAAAATACATAATGTATAAATGGAAAATATAATTACTATTATCTTTTACTCCGAAGATTAAAAAGTAACACGTTATCATACTCAATAAGAAGGTCAAATAATGTCTATTAAATTCGATAATGACTTACATTTTAAATAAAATTATAATCGCATCTATCTATTAAAGTAATACGTAGAATTTAAAATTTAAGATTTGATAAAATATGGTTTTGATTTTGAGTCATCTAGAAAATTGTTGGATTTGATACAAAACCTTTTGGAAATAATTAAGAAAAATTAGCCCATATATATATTTATTAGTTTATTATTACTATGCAAATTTCTCATGATGATTTCAATTATCTTTTGCTATAATTTTTTTCTTTTATTCTTTTTTTTTATGGCTAATGTTATTTTTTTTAATCCAATTTAAGATAACTTTCTTTTATAATCCTTTTTTATGTTATGTTATTTACAATTAACTTTGATCAGAGTAACTTCACCAATCAAATAAATAGGGGTGTCCATCGGATCAGATCGTATCCGCAGATTCGCGGTAAATATCCGCATCCGATCCGAAAATTGCGGATACGATCCGATCTGCAAATTGATCGGATCGCGGATATCTGCTCTACATCCGCGTATCCGATCCGCGGATCCGCACTATAATAATTAAAAAATAAATAAATATATATGTTTGGTATTATATTTACTTATTTGTATATTTTAGTTAGTAATTATTATTCATATATTGTATTATTTTATTTTTGTTATTTAGAGAGAGTTTGATTAAAAATATTTTAGGAATAAATAAGTTTAAAAGTACGAAAGAAATATTTTTATCGAATTCTTTTACATAAAAATATGATTAAAAATAGAAGGTTTAATTATGCAGATATATCCGATATTCGATCCGATCCGATACGCAAATGTGCGGATCGGATCGGACACTAAAAAGTGTGGATATCATATTCGATCCGATCCGATGAAAATTGTGCGGATCGGATCGAATTTTCGACCATATCCGATCTGATCCGATCCGCGGACACCCTAGGTCGTTGTACTAATTTGAAGGTTTTTACTGTTGTTTGTCAAATTATAATTATAAGGATAAAGGTCACTTAGAAAACAATGTTTCTGAAAATTATATTATATATTTACACTACTTTTATAT
>NC_029792.2:128539002-128542530 GCF_000816755.2 Arachis ipaensis | reverse complement strand
TTAATTTTATTAGTATACCTAACAGTTATACATAAGACTAAAATATTCAAGCTAAAATTTATTGGAAACTAAGTTAAATATTTAATCTTACATTTATTTTAATTTTTTAAAGTAATTCCACTCATAAAATATAAAGCAAACGATGAGCCTTATTAATTAAAGCACCTCAAAAATTTCGAGTGCAAAATTAAAGAATAGCACATTTTTATATGGTAATAATCTTTAAGAAATTATAATTTAGTTCACACTATCATTTTTATTTCGCTGTATTTTACATATAAATGTCAATGTTTTTTTTAAGGTAAAAACTCAGATGCAGCCGACTTCACGCGAAGTTGATAGCCGAGAGTCGTTAGATGAAAATTTGGTCAAATCAGTCAAATCATCTAACGGCTTTCAGTTATTATACTTATCAACTTCACGTGAAATCGACTGCACCTGAGTTTCTACCTTTTTTTTAATACCAATTTTTTTTTTCTTTTTATACGTATACTATTTTGCCATTTTAGTATTTACCAAATATTTTTGCATATTCTAACATATATAAACGTCACATGCATCTTGTAAAACTACATATATATCTATCCTAGCTAGTATTGAATTCAACGTTGAAGATATTAGCAAAAGTTTTTTATTAATTAATATTAATTTATGCTATATGTAATGAAAATATGAGAAGAATTGGCGTTTAACTTTTTTTTTTTCTAACTATAACTTATAAAAAAAAAAAGGTAAAATGCTAAATTGGTATATTTGGGCGTAATTCTATTTTGATTCTTAAAATTTAAAGTGTCCTATTAGGATCCAAAAAAGTTTCATTTAAAGTGTCCTATTAGAATCCAAAAAAATCACACCGTGAGGTTAAAGTTAAAAAGTTAATGGAATGTCCTATATAACAGCGGTACAAAAATAAGGTTAATAATTCGGAGAACAAATACAAGCTCTAAAGGCACAAAATCAATGATGAATGCATCAATACATTTATTTATCATTCTCTTTAGTTCTATAAAAAAAGATTTTATTTAAATTGTTATAAGAATGATAAATAAATGTATTGATGCATCCAGATTTTGTGTTTCTCGAGCTTGTACTTGTTCTCCAAATTATCGATCTTGTTATTGTACTGCTGTCATATATGACACTTAAATTTTAAAGACTAAAACATAATTATGCTCAAACGTAACGGACCAATTTAATACTTTATCCAAAAAAATATTTTTTTATTAAATTATAAATATTCACTATCTCAACTAATTTAATTTCTATTTTTTAACATATATTTAATAAACAAAAAATAAATCAACATACCTAATTATACATTAGTATATAATAATAGTAAATAAAAAATAAAAAGAAACATAAAAAAAAAAAAGGAAAATCAACTTAATTTGGTGGGCGTTGACTACTAAATAGTAAATACTAATTAATGAATTTCTCGTGAGTGGACGATACGAGAAAATGAGAAGAGATAAAGAAACCACGTGTAAGGAAGAAAGTGGGAGGGGGGGGGCGTGAAGAGTGAAGAGGGAAAGTGAGTGGGACCCACTGAGAGTGTTGTGTCTGGCTATGGTCCAAACCCAACAATAACAACAACAGGAATCTTTGTCCCCCCACAAATACTTTCACTCCCCACACACCCTTTTTTTTACTATAAAAACTAGTATATCGATAATATACGGAAATATATATATAAAAAAAAATTCCGAATATTTTAAACGAAAACACGCATAGTGATTGTTATTTATGGCAATGAAATTATAAAATTATTTAAGTCTAATAGTTAATTTGATTTTAATATTAAAATAATAAGTAATTATTTTATTTGTTTTATTCGAAATCATCTTAACAGTTAGTTACATAGGCGATTTGAAAAGGTCTTGAGCAGTAATTTTCTTCTAATAGAATTATGGACTATATGGTATGATTTGATTTTGGCAAAAAATCAACAAATTATTTAGATAGTGAAATTTTTTTTTTGGTAAATAATTAAAAAATATATAATCTCATACGAATTTGGATTTAATTAAAAGAGTATTTGAGTTAAAATTACAATAAAATTGATGTGTTAGATTCAGCTCGATTCAAAAAAGGCAAATAAAATCTGAAAGGTAATATTCTCTCTTACAATCCAGATGAACAAGCAGGTTCGGAAGTGGATTGGTATTGGTGTGGGTCTACTGCCAAAGTCTATGACTCACGCAATGGTTACTTGTGGTTGTGTAAGCAGCTATTTGGTTGGGAGGAGCGGGAGAATTGGCTTTGACTTTGGCGTCAGCTTGTTCCGAAAAAGCATAAGTTTTTGGCTTGGTTGTGTCTTAAGGAGGCTCTTCTTACTACAAGTTTTCGCTTTAGAAGAGGGATGTCGTCATTAGATAGGTGTCCACTATGTCTTTCTAGCCAGGAATCGGTTTTACATTGTATTCGGGATTGTCCAAAAGCTCAACTTGTTTGGCATATGTTGGATATTTCTTGTCATCCTTTGGATTTGAAGAACTGGTTCTTGTATCATAGCAGAGAGCATCCGTTCAAGTTCTTTTCGGGACTTTGGTGGATATGGAGAGTAAGGAATAATGACATCTTTAATCCTCATGAAACTTGGCCTCCGGAAAAAGTGATTTGTCTGGCATTAACTTCAGAAAATGAGTTTAGGAATATTTTTGAATTACAACGTATGTCCCTTCCCTCTACTCTAAATGGTTTTTGGAATCCCCATCCATTGGTACTTTTAAGATTAATTGTGATGCTGTTATTTTGGTTCGGGTGATAGTGTTGATTTTGCTTGTGTTATTAGAGATTGTAATGGGAGTTGGCAAAGGGGTGTTTGGGAATGATTGAGAGTAATAGTATTCTTCAAGGAGAATTGTTTGCCATTTGGAGATGATATCTCTTAGCTTGGGATGTGGGTCAACGAGATGTTATTTGTGAGACGGATTGTGTGGAAGCATTTAATCTTGTTACTCAAGATGATTTTGGGTTTATTGATCCATTGGTACTCAAAATAAGAGATATCATGCATTGAAATTGGCGTGTTGACTTTCGTTTGATTATGAGAGATGCAAACACGGTGGCAAATACTATGACAAAGATGGTGATGAAGTTACAACTTTCACATGTGAAGCTTCTTTCACCTTGGGAGGAGTTTAAGGGTAGTCTTAAATGGGACTGTCCCTCTATTTAAACAGTTCATTATTTTGTTTGTTTTGTTTTTCTTTATTTAGTTTATTACAGTCGCAACAAAAAAAAATTCCTGAAAGAACTGTAGAATAGATGGAAGAGACTCTTCTAACACATTTTTTATTGTATTTGTTGGAGATGGACTTTAGTTTCTTTAGGAGTTTTTTCCTTATTCTTTTATTTTTTTTCTTTATTTTTTTGTTTGAGTTAATTACCAATTCGATAGTTAAAAGATTTAGACAATAACAAAATAGTACCTAACAAATATTATTGACAAAATAATTCTTAAAAGATTATTAAGTTTTACAAAAATTATCAACAATAATCTAAGTTGGATGAGTTAACATTAAACTA
>NC_029792.2:128532381-128538916 GCF_000816755.2 Arachis ipaensis | reverse complement strand
AAGCTAGCAGTAAACAATTATTATAATTATAAAAATTACTCATATTTTTTATTATAATCAAAATATAAAAGACAGTTTCTTCTTTCTCGATCACTTATCTATTTAACATGTCATCGTTCTATTACATATGGTTAAACTATGTTCTAATATGTGGTACTAACAATTCATGTCAATATATTATGTCAGTACACTATTAATAAAAAATATTTGAGAGACTAACATGAGTCGCAAATATCTTTTAGAATTGAATTGAGTAAATTAAAATTTAAGTACCAAATATAAGTATTAGCTCAACATTATTGATAACTTTAATTAGATATTTATTTCAATTTTTATTCATGTGTTATAAACTAAAAAAATATTTTAAAAAATTATTAAAACATTAATATATATTAAAAAAGTCTAATAAGAGAATGACAACAACAACAAACAACAACAATAAAGTCTTGTTCTACTAAATAGGGTCGGATACATGAATCAAATGACGTCATTAAGTATTTGAGCTCTATCATGTATCATGTCTATAAATAGACCGTTTATATGTAGATCTCATTTGACCACCTCATGGATGGTCTTCTTAGGTCTTCTTCTACCTTTCATCCCTTGTCCATCTTCTATCTCATCCACCCTCCTGACTGAATGTTCTGTTGGTCTTCTTCTCACATGTCCAAACTATCTGAGACGCAATTCTACCATCTTTTCCACAATAGATGCCACTCCAACCCTCTCTCTTATATCTTCATTCATTATTCTATCCAATCGCGTATGACCACTCATCCATCTCAACATCTTCATCTCTGCCACACTTAGCTTATATTCGTGCTTCCCTTTGGCCGCCCAACACTCTGTACCATAAAGCATAGCCGGTCTGATAGCAGTGCGATAGAATTTACCTTTAAGTTTTAAAGGCACTTTTTTATCACATATAAAACCAGACGCACTCCACCATTTTGACCAACCTGCTTGGATCTTATGATTTATATCCTGTTCAATCTCTCCATTATCATGTATAATACACCCAAAATACTCAAAACTCTTAACTTTTCGTATGAAGTTATCTCCAATCTTCACCTCTATATTAGGGTTTTTCCTTCGCAGGCCGAACTTACATTCCATATATTCCGTCTTGCTACGGCTTATGCGCAGACCATACACTTCTAGAGCTTCTCTCCATAACTCCAACTTCTTATTTAGGTCTTCCCTCGACTCTCCTATAAGGACGATATCATTGACAAAAAGCATGCACCATGGTATAGGCTCTTAGATATGCTATGTGAGTACTTCCAAGACTAATGTGAAAAATGTATGGACTTAAAGATGATCCTTGGTGTAATTCTATACCAATAGAAAATTTTTCTGTCACGCCATCTTGAGTCTTCACACTAGTTGTAGCCCTATCATACATGTCTTTAATTGTACGAATATATGTGATCCTTACTTTTTTCTTTTCTAAAACCTGACCTCCTTTGGCACCCTATTGTACGCTTTTTCCAAATCAATAAACACCATATGTAGATCATTTTTATTACTACGATACCTCTCCATCATCCTTCTTAACAGGTATATCGCTTCAGTGGTGGATCTGTCTGGTATAAAACTAAATTGGTTATCTGTTATTTGTGTCTCTTGTCTTAACCTCCGTTCTATCATCATTCCCATAACTTCATGGTATGACTCATGAGTTTGATCCCTCTATAGTTTTCGCAATTTTGTATATCTCCTTTATTCTTATAGATAGGTACCAATGTGCTCTTTCTCCACTCATCTGGCATCTTCTTAGACCTTAAAATCTCACTAAAAAGCTTGGTTAACCAACTGACGCATTTCTCTCAAAGACCCTTCCAAAATTCAATCGGGATATTATCGGGTCCTACTGCCTTGTCATTTTTCATCCGCTTTAGAGCCTCTTTTACTTCGAAGTCTCGAATCTTTCGATAGTAGTCGAAGTTTTGATCTTCTTCCCTCGTGCATAACCGACCAAGGCTCGAAAGAGTCTTTTGTCCTTCATTAAATAACTCGTAGAAGTAACTCTTCCACCTTTCATTGATCTTCTGCTCTTGAGTCAACACCTCCCCGTCTTTATCCTTTATGCACTTAACCTGGTCCAAGTCTCTTGTTCTTCTTCCACAGCTCTTTGCGATTCTATATATACCTTTTTCTCCTTCTTTCGTGCCTAAGGACTGGTAGAGACCCTCATATGCTCTTGTTCTTGCTTCACTTACAGGCACTTTTATTTATTTCTTAGCCGCCTTATATTTTTTTCCAATTATCTGCATTGCGGCACAAAGACCACTCTTTAAATATATATATTACTGAATAAGATATTTAAATCTCAAGCTTTCGCAGCATTTTTACAATTCAAAGCACAGATGAAAAATTACACTGGTTTAAGAATTTAGAGTTTACAATTAAATCATGGAAGGGAGTATCTTTCTAATGAATTTACCTCATATCTTGTTGCACAAGGCATATCCCATCGTTTCTCTTGCCCATACACACACCAACAAAATAGTAGGGAAGAGATAAAACATCAACACATTACTGAAACAAGTCTTGCTATGTTAGCAAATGCATATATTCCTCTCTTTCATTGGGATGATACTTTTCTCAATGATGTTTATCTTATTAATCGTTTGCCTTCTACTAATACTTCTTCTTTGTCACCATATGAATTGTTACATAAAGTCTCTCCTGATTATTCTTTTCTGAAATTTTATGGATGTGCATGTTTTTCAATTCTTAAACTTTATAATATGCATAAACTTGATTTTAAATCTCAACTTTCTATATTTTTAGTCTATACACCCAACCATATAAGTACTACAAGTGTTTAACATCTAATGACAAATTAGTAATCACAAGACATGTTATCTTTGATGAGAGTAGGTTGCTTACACTGAGATATTTCCTCATCCACCAAATTCTTCTAAAGTTCAGTTCTCATATCCTTCTCTCTCCGTTCCTTTAATTTCACCTCCCATTATGCCATCTAATATCAATTCCTCCCCACCAAATACAAGTAATACCTCATTTCTGAATCTTTCATTATCTACTGATGTCTCACCTTCTAGTGATTATAATACATCTAATCCAAGGCAGGGCCTTAGCATAAATTCAGATACTATTAATCTAGTTTCTTAAGCTAATGCCAATAATTTCTCTCAAAATTCTGCTGACAATATAAATTCTACTACTTCTTTTCACCCAAAAGACACTAGTGCTTCTATTCCTTTATACCAATCTTTGAATAAGGATAGCATCCCATATTAGGGTTAGAAATTTAGTTTGGAACTCTTCCTCCCCCGCCTCATTTCTCTAACATACACAAAATGCAAACTAGATCCAAATCTAGGATTTTCAAACCAAAATTATTTTCAATTATTTCTTGTGCACCCTTAGATCTTCTTAATAATATACCAACTTTTATAGAAAAAGCCTTATTAGCATCCCACTGAAAACAAGCTATGTTGGAAGAGCTTAATGCTCTTTATAAAACACAAACATAGTCCCTTGTTACCCCTGTTCCTAAACAAAGAGTTATAGGTTGTAGATGGGTGTATGCCATCAAGAAATACCCAAACGGTATCATCTTTAAATACAAAGTACGATTGGTTGCTAAGGGTAATCATCAAATTGACGGCATTGACTTTGATGAAGTCTTTGCACCAGTGATAAAACCAGCAACTATTAGGATTATTCTCTCCATTGCTCTTTTGTATAAATGGACTATTCGTCAATTCGATTTTAATAACGCTTTTTTAAATGGTGATTTGTATGAATCGGTTCTTATGAAACAACTTCCAGACTTCCATCAACGTGATTCTTCTCAAGCTTGTAGGTTAAATAAATCATTATATGGATTATGACGGCCCAAGGGCCTGGTTTATTAAGTTTGCAGCAACATTATTCTCCAATACAAGGTCAGATCCTTCACTTTGTATTAAGAAATCAGGTAATCTTCAACTCTTTTTTCTTGTGTATGTTGATGATATACTCATAATGGGTAATGATCCTAATGCTATTAGTTCAACTATTACTCAATTGAACGATATATTCTCTTTAAAAGACCTTGGTGAGTTTAGTTTTTTTTTTTTTTAGTATTGAGGCTACAAAACTCTCATAAGGAGCTATTCATTTGTCACAAACAAAATATATTAGTGACCTTTTAAAGAAAGTTGGCATGGCTGATTCAAAAGGAGTTCCAACACCAATGTTCTTCACCACTAAGTTGACAAGTCAAGGGGTTGAGTTGTTTAAGAACCCTTCACTGTATAGATCAATTGTAGGATCTTTACAAGATGCCACTCTTACGAGACCTGAAATTGCATACTCTGTTAACAAAGTCAGCTAATTTATGCACTCTTCTCTGGTTTCTCATTGAAAATGTATGAAGAGAATATTTAGATACTTGGTTGGTTCTATCTATCAGGGGTTAATTTTTCATTCTAGCATTGATTTTCACTTATTTGCCTTTTTAGATTCTAATTGGGCATCTGATCTTGATGACAGATGATTAACTTGTGGTTGTTATGTCTATATGGATTCCAATTTGATAGCTTGGTCGAGTAAGAAACAAGCTTCGGTCAGCAGATTCATCACTGAAGCTGAGTATACGGGGCTAACCGCTGCGAATACTGAGTTAATTTGGGTTCATCAAAATCTTCTCAAGAAACTTCACATATCATCATCAGGTATTCCATTTTTCTATTGTGACAATATCAGCGCTGTTCTTGTTGCAGCAAACCCAATATTACTAAGCCGTTGACGGCTAATCCCTTTGAAATTTTAAGTCCAAACTCAAGGTAATTTCCAAAATTTTCCTGAGTTTGAGGGGGCGTAATGAGGACAAGTGTGATACTGAACTAATTGAAAGAACTACGTATTAAGATGAAGCAATAACTTTATCAATGTGTAAGTTTGTTAGAGTGCCTCTGATTTAGTTTGTTAGAATCTTATGCATGTATAAATTTATTGGTCCATCTATAATTAGTTAGTGATTAGTTTTGAAGAATTTGTTAGAGTCTTGCATAAGTCTTGTGGTTTAATCTCTCTTATATAAAGCATATCAGGTTATTATTAAACTTAAGATTAATTCACATTTTCAATATAATTCTTCTACGTTTTTTATTTGTACTCTCTCTTCTAAAGTACCTTCACCCTCTAATTCTCTTTAATTTGTTTTGATGGGAAAAGAAAGATGCACAAAGGAAACTGAAAAGCGGAGTAATTTCCACTACCCGCTCTAATAGAAAGACCTAGCGAAGTGAATGACTTGATCGTACTGCACTAAATAGACCATCTTTCTATACGCTATTTTGGATCCTCTTCTTTACCAATGGTTGTTAACCACAAACAACATGAAGATGCCCTAAATTAAAGAATGAATTGAAGTCTTCAAAGATCAAGCTCAAAACAAAATTTGAGACCCATTAAATTCTATCCGTGATACTTTGAATTGATTAAAAAGTGCTCATTTTAAACTTTTAATATCCATATTTTTATAAAACTATACCATATCAAAAACTTCAAATAATACAAAAATAAATGATAGTTTTATTTTAATGCACTTAAAATTTACTATTAGCATAAATTTCTTTCACTTGATTAGGTTCCTAATAAAAAAATTATATTAAATTAATTAATACAAATATAGAATCACCAATAACTTTTTTATTTATTATTTAACTTACAATTAATCTGATACTATATTATTTTCAAAAAATAAAATAAAAATTATTGCCTTACTCCCTTTCAAATTCTAATGTATATTTTATAATTTTCATGTTGATTTTGTTTTATTTTATTGTTGATCAAATTTTTATTATCAAAAAATATATTTTACATTGCTATAAATATTTGATTTTTATTAATAAAGAGTTTGTTCACATCATTTATAAATACTTATAATATACTTGAGATAATGAACCTGTATAAAAATCAAAGGTTGGGTTAAAAAATAAATAGAGAATAAATTATATTCAAATTAAATAATAAATCAATAAAAATATGCAATTATCTTAATTTTAACATATATTCACATTATATAAAATCTTTAAATAAAGTGATATTAACATATAATCAATCTCAATTTCTAGACAATAATTTGATATTTTCATTTTTAATTTTATTATACACTACTTTTAAAATAATAATCAATAAGCATTTGTCCCTGTTTATTTAGGATAAAAATTTACAAGAATTGAAATAGGTAAAATTTATTAATTTTAATTAATTGAATTAGTATAAAATAAGAAAGTGATGAATAACTATAATTATAATTAATTTTAATTAATTGAATTAGTATAAAATAAGAAAGAGATGAATAGCCAAAATAAATTAGGCTAAATAAACTAGGAAATATCAACAAAAAATATCAAGCCAACTATGCTATTTATTAAAGAAGAAGAATATTAATTCAATTAATTCAAAATTTAATTTAAAATGAGAAAAATTACCAATAGATGAAAAAATGGGATATGTTGAAGAATAATTATAATTTTGGTAATATATGAATAATTAAATTTAACTATTAGAT
>NC_029792.2:128530564-128531229 GCF_000816755.2 Arachis ipaensis | reverse complement strand
ACTCTTAAACAACGAATTTGGATTGATTTAATGATTATTAATTTATTAGTATGTTTAAATAAGTGTTAGAGATTCGAATTTCATCTTATGTATATAATAATATATTGGTTAGTGACAAATTTTTAAATAGAACCCGTATGATGGATTAATTCTTAACCTGGATCGAGAGACACGGTAAGAAAAAAAAAACATGAACTCAATTCATATTAACTTATTTCTTTTTAAAGAAAATTAATGAAGAGGTATTAATTAGTTTATAAAATAAAAAATTTAGATAAATTTAATCTCGATCATATCCCTAAAATTAGAGGTACTTATATTAATCATACGACAAGTGAGATAGATAATTGCACTGTTCTTAGAAAATACAAGACCATAGTCAAATCTATTTACACGAGTGATGATAAATTATTTGTGAGAGAATTAATTTTTAATTGAATTGGAAAATTAATTGTTTTCATCCAATATGAACAATTTTTTAAAATTATTTTTTAACTTAATTTTGAATTTCTAAATCATAAATAATAAAGTTAAAATCCTAAATCTTAACTTTAAAATTTAATGTCTCTAAAAAATGAGAGTTAAAAAATAATTTTACAATGAAAAACAAACCATTATTGACTTAATTAAAAGTTAATTCTATACTTATTTTTATTTTTTTAACT
>NC_029792.2:128529136-128529810 GCF_000816755.2 Arachis ipaensis | reverse complement strand
ACTCTTAAACAACGAATTTGGATTGATTTAATGATTATTAATTTATTAGTATGTTTAAATAAGTGTTAGAGATTCGAATTTCATCTTATGTATATAATAATATATTGGTTAGTGACAAATTTTTAAATAGAACCCGTATGATGGATTAATTCTTAACCTGGATCGAGAGACACGGTAAAAAAAAAAAAACATGAACTCAATTCATATTAACTTATTTCTTTTTAAAGAAAATTAATGAAGAGGTATTAATTAGTTTATAAAATAAAAAATTTAGATAAATTTAATCTCGATCATATCCCTAAAATTAGAGGTACTTATATTAATCATACGACAAGTGAGATAGATAATTGCACTGTTCTTAGAAAATACAAGACCATAGTCAAATCTATTTACACGAGTGATGATAAATTATTTGTGAGAGAATTAATTTTTAATTGAATTGGAAAATTAATTGTTTTCATCCAATATGAACAATTTTTTAAAATTAACTTAATTCTTAATTTTGAATTTCTAAATCATAAATAATAAAGTTAAAATCCTAAATCTTAACTTTAAAATTTAATGTCTCTAAAAAATAAAAAATAAAAAATAATTTTACAATGAAAAACAAACCATTATTGACTTAATTAAAAGTTAATTCTATACTTATTTTTATTTTTTTAACTATGTCACAA
>NC_029792.2:128526318-128529044 GCF_000816755.2 Arachis ipaensis | reverse complement strand
GTACTTTTTATTTTTACTAATTTCAAATTTATTATTATTTAATTATTATGTTTATATATAAAAAAAGTTGGATTAATAGTACCTATTAAATTTGAATGTTTTGTGATTTGCCCTTTTGTAATTTTTTCCTTAGATATGAGCTTTTGCGGAAAATTTTTCAAAATAAATTAAATAAAGTTGTTTTTATTTGTTTTGGGAATAAACAAATTGTTTAATTTATTTTGAAAAATTTGCACCTCTTCTGCTATTCATATAATAAACTTATAATTTTATAAAATGAGCCACCATGTATTTTATAAGTGCTATACAAAATAGTTTCACATACAATAGTATAAATTTATTTTTTCTGCACTGTTAAAAAAAAAAATACACTCCTTATGTTAGTAAGAAGGAAAACTTGCTCCTTCAACCTCCTTATTTGATTTTGAAAATTATACATTATTTTAATCATTAAAATTTTAAAAAATCTCAATGTTGTTTTTACGATAATTTTATTACTTAGTTAATCAACCATAAGTTAACACATGCTATTTTATTCTAACATGTCACATTAGCAAGACATACACGTCAGCATTACATAGCATATAATAAACAATAATATATACAAGCTACTTACTAAAATCAATCTCCTACTAATAATAAACAATCGTATTACAGGGAAAAATGGTACGATTTATTTACTAAAACCCAATTTTTTTTTAATTTTTTTATTTAGCGGCGGTTTAAAACCGCCGAAGAATGTGCATAATCTAATCGGTATTGCGGCTGTTTACAACCGCCGGTAACTGTGCCGGAAATCTTATTAAAAAAACGCGTCCATTTGAAAACAACTAAGAAAATAGCAGCGGTTTTAGAACCGTCGATAAACATGACGGAAATCGTGTCACTCGCATTTGGTTTTGCACGATGGCCGCGAAATATTGATTTAGTGGCGGTTATATCAGCAGTTGCTAAAAGCTGACACCAAACTTAAAACCAAACGCAGCCTTCCACATAAGAAAGAAACAAAAAGAAATTTAAAATTACAAGCGACTAAATACCAATACTACTAAAATTAAATTCTTGCCTCGTTCCAAGTCCCAAGTCCCAATCAGTATTTAAAATTGTTACGCAGTTTTGTTGGGGTGGTTACGTTTTGGTTTATGATTGTTTGGTTTTGAAAACAAAACATAAGTTACAATAACATAGCAATAGCAAGCAGTGACTGTTCAAGACAGTCTCCTAAGTCCTAACCAAGCGCCAAGCGACAACACATTCATTTTCTATTTATGTTTTATTTATTTTAATTTCATCACACTTGCCGCCGTTACACGTAATTAATTTAATTTAGTATTTAGTTAGTACTAATAAAATAAACTAAATACTTTGCTCCGATCCTCTTCACCTTGTAACGCGTGGAAATCTTATCTTCACACAAACATGAAACATACATGGTCCCTCCCCCCATCTCGATCGTATTTTTCTTACTCTTCTTCTTCTTCTTCTTCTTTTTTTTTTTTTTACCAAAGATATAAGACTCAAATCCACAACTTTTTAATTGAGTATGAAAAAGACTATACCATTTGAGCTATTATTCATTGGCGTATTTTTTCTTTAATAATTACAAGTATATTGCTTAAAATGTTTTTATTTAGTAATTTCTTCATCATGTTAATATTTTATGATTTTTATTGTACTTAATTAACTAAAAGTGTGTGTATGAACAGTATGGCTAGGTTAAGGTTTTGTAAAATATTAGAATAAGAATAAAAGATGATGCCATTACTATTGTACGTTAGATGTTATCAATTGAGGCGAGTGCATGTTTAGATGAAAACTAAACAACCGTACATTGTTACTCACTTACTATAACTTTTCGGTAAAAATTAAAATGTAATTAATTTCATATAAAGGTGATAGTTAAGAGTTATTAAATAATAATTTAGTTAAATTTATTAAATTATTTAATTATTTTTAACTATCAACTTCATATTAATTGTAGCTAAATTTTTAGCTATCTTTTTACTAATGACTTTTTTTTCTCACTATCTAATATCTATGCCTATGAATTTATTGTTTCTTATAATAAACATGTATTCATAAATTGAATTTATTGCTATTACGAATAGGGCTGTCAAATGGGGTAGTCGAGCTTATTTAGGTCCGACCCATTAAGTTCGTGGATTAAATAGGTTGGCCTGTTTGAACCCACTTTATTCGCGGGTTAGAATTTTTTAATTCGAATCATTTATGATCAGTCCGATGGGTTAAACGGGTCAGCCTATTTTTTATTTAATTTTATTTTTAAAAAATATTTTGACAAAAAATACCACTTTTAGGTCAAAAATTTTTAAAAATAAATTTTTTTCTTTTTAGTTGATGGGTCGATTTTCCGAGTCGAATCGGGTGAAATATCAGTTAAAAGTGCTGCTTTTTTTAAAAAAAATAAACAGGTAGCCCGTTTAGCCCACGGGCTAGCCCATTTAACCCGTCATTTTTTTTTTGTTAATCGGGCTCAACCTATTTAACCTGAAATTTAAACAGACTTAATTTTAGAGGCAAAACCCGCCCATTTAAATGGGTAAACGAGTTAACCCGATGGGTTCAGTCATTTTGACGGTCCTACGATGAATGAGGAAGAACACTTACAAATTTACAATGACGTATAGGAGCCGACGACTAGGATTGGTATAGTAGTTAATTTATTAATTTATTTAAATAAATGTCGAAAATTTAAATTCTAATTT
>NC_029792.2:128525927-128526283 GCF_000816755.2 Arachis ipaensis | reverse complement strand
ATAATAAAAAATACGGTAAAAAATCGGAAAAAAAAAAAAGAGCAGGCGAATAACGTGAGGAACCAACCTCCAATTGGATGAGTTGTGAATAATTATTTCTATTTATTTTTCAAAATTAAGATTAGTATTTAATGAACACTAATTCATTTAAATTAAACATCCCGCTCAATTAGTCAACTTGATGTAATTATATATTTTGAATACTATGTCACTATATATTAGGGTATGAGTAATAATATCTCAAATTGGTTGTTAACAATTTTTTTACTTTGTATTGTATATATCAGTCCCTGTTAAAATAAATTTGATAAATTGATTAATAATTTTTTAGAATATTATACAAATTAAATTAGTAT
>NC_029792.2:128524088-128525808 GCF_000816755.2 Arachis ipaensis | reverse complement strand
TTAATTTTGTCTTTTTAATTTATCACAAATTAATTTATTTAGTATTTTAAAAGATCTATTTAATATGTCAATTTTTTTTTATTAGGAACTAAATTATTCCATAATTATTAAGAATTGATTTGATATATCACTCGTTATCGTATGCCTTGATTGGATAGAAAGAGATATTAGCTAAAAAAATTATTATGAGCTCCATTTATCACTACTATAAAAATAGAATTTAGCCACAAATTTTAACTATGAACGTTATATCGTGATAAAAATAGATGAATGTGTCTTTTATTTATCACAAAATATAATTATAGTGGCGGCTATAATTTGACATTTTATCACAAATAATATTGTCCGTAATCTTTAAATTCGAAATTTATCCTCCTCTAATTCTATTTCCTTTGTGTACTCCCGTACTCCCCCGTCTCATATTGACGTTGTAAGGTATCAATAGCTAGAAAGATCTAAGATCAATAGAATTAGCTAGATGAATAGAAAGAACAAGAGAAAGCAGTGAAGAAGAGAGAACATTGTGGACTGATGAGTTAAAGAAGAAAATGATATTATAGATGAATAATTACAAAGTGCAACATTAATGTACATATATACCAGTTTAACTAATTAGAGGTGAGCTGGCACAACTGACCGGGCATAACTACTTTCGGTTACAAAAAGTTTATAGAGGTGAGTTCTCATGGCCGATTAGTTATTTAATTTTATTAGGATAAATATTAAATTCTATTTCTAATATAAAAATACAAAATTTTATTCTTTCTATTTTTATTTTATTATTATAAAAGGTCATATATATTAGAAGAGGGTCTCATTTTTTTTATCAATTACTCTTTTATTTGGTAGTTTTTGCAACAATTTTTTTTCTATGAGACATCGTGGCAAGAAGGCAACTATCGACTTATCGTGGATACAAGCCACCAGACCGTCCAACTTCCACTCGGAGCTATATATAATATGTTAACCATCAAGTATTCATGGATCATGGTTGACAAGTTCTCAAGTTGGAGTTTATGAAAAGCCTGTCTCTGGCAATTTTAACATGGACTATGAACATTGAAAATGTGTTGGGATAGAAATTCAATGGCCAAATATTCAAAATATTCGCATGCCGGGGTCCACTCGAAGGCGATTCCTTTCTTCATTAGGTTGAAGAATGGGATGGCCCTTTCTGCCGATGCACTGAGGAACCGAGATAGGGCCGTGAGTTTCCCAGTGAGTCGCTGCACGTCTTTGACGCACCCAGGCCTTGTCATTTTGAGGACGGCTTCACATTTATCTGGGTTGGCCTCTACCTCTCTTTGTGTTATCATGAATCCTAAGAATTTTCCTGCTTCCATGGCGAATGCGCATTTGAGTGGGTTGAGCCTCATTTTGAATTTTCTTAGTGGTTTGAAGACAGCTTGGAGGTCGTCTATTAGCCTGTTCGGCTCTGCTGTTTTCACCAAGATGTCGTCGACATATACATCTACTATCTTGCCTATGAGGTCGTGGAAGACCTTGCTCATTAGTCTTTGATAGGTGGCTCCTGCGTTTTTCAGCCCAAATGGCATTACTTTGTAGCAATAAGTGCCTCCTAGCGTTATGAATGTCGTTTTGTCCTCGTCAGGTCGGTGCATTGGGATCTGGTTATAGGCGGAGTACGCATCCATGAAGCTGAGAAAACGATACCCTGCCGCTGAGTCTACCAAGGTGTCGATGTTGGGGAGGGGGAAAG
>NC_029792.2:128518341-128524034 GCF_000816755.2 Arachis ipaensis | reverse complement strand
CTTTTGGGTATGCTTTGTTCAGGTCGGAATAGTCAACGCACATTCTCCACCTCCCGCTAGCTTTTTTGACTAGGACGACGTTGGACAGCCATGTCGAATACTCGAGTTCCTTGATGAATCCTGCTTCCAACAACCCGGCTGTTTGTTTGGCGACTTCGTCGGCCCTTTCTTGAGACATCTTTCTTCGCTGCTGGGCTACCGGTTTGGCGTCAAATTTCACGGCTAATCGGTGGAACATGACCTCGGGATCCAATCCCAGCATGTCTGATGGCGTCCACGCGAAGAGGTCACCGTTCGCCCTTACAACCTCCATGAGGGGGCCCTTGAGTTCATGGGGTAGGTTTCTGTTTACAAAGGTGAACTGGTCTGCCAACTTCCCTATCTGAAACTTTTCCATGTCCCCCTCTGGTTCTGGTCTCGACTTGTCTTCCATCCTGACGTCCAGGTCTTCCAAGAACACGCCAGCTACCTTCTTAGATTCTTTCCTTAAGGAGAGACTGGCGTTGTCGCAGGCGACCGCCGCTTCTAGGTCTCCCCTTATGGAGCCGACTGTTCCCTTGTCCGTTATGAACTTTATTGTCAGGTATTTAGTGCATATTACAGCTGAGAGTTCGTTGATGGTCCTTCTCCCCAGGATGATGTTGTATGCTGTGGAGTCTCCGAGGACTACAAATCTGCCATAACCGATTTCCTGGCGTCACCGGTTCCCAGGCAGATTGGGAGGGAGATCATCCCGTCGGGTTTTATTAATTATCGCCTAGTCCCATGACCCCGTGCTGGTGATTTTTGAGGTCAGACTCTTTGAGCCCCATGGCGTCAAATACGTTTCTGAACAGGATGTTAGAGTTGGCCCCGGTATCGACGAGGATTCGTCTGACTAACCCTATCCTGACCATTGTTGTAACCACCATGAGGGGGGAGTTCTCGGGGAGGTCGTGAAACCATTTATCTTCTAGGCCAAAGGATATCGTGGGAGGTCCCCTGCTAACAGTGGGACCTTCTGTCGAGATGGATAGGATCCGGGTATCCTTTTTTGTTGCCGACTTGGATTTAGGAGGGCTGTCATGCCCGACCACGACGTTGACCACAAAGGTTGGGGGGTTGCTAGCGTCCCCAATGGGTTCTTGCCTTGGTTTGACAGTCCGGCTACGATCTTCCTCAGAGCGTTCACATTCCCGTCTCCTCGACTCTCTGATGAGCCGAGAGAATTCGCTCAGCTTTCCATCTCTGATGGCCTACTCAAAGGCATCTTTGAGATCGAAGCAGTCTTGGGTTTTGTGACCGAATCCCTTGTGATAATCGCATTAAAGACTTTTGTTACCTCCCGTTCTTTCTTTCAATGGTCTAGGTCTGGATAGGATTCCCTTGTCTGCAATTTGTTGGTAAATTTTCACTATGGGCGCCGTGAGTAGCGTGTAATTTGTGAACCTTCCTACTCGTGGGGGTTGCTTGGATTGCTTGGCGAGGGTACCGTCCATGGGAGCTTCCTTATATCTGTCGACCTGGGGGGCCTGCCGAGCTGAGGGGTTTGGGAGCTGCCGTTTGTTGGCTGCTACAATCTGGCTCACCTCCTCATCATTGATATATTCCTTGGCCACGCTTTGAATTTCCTGCATGGACCAGACGGGCTTAGTAGTGAGGTGCTTCCTGAAGTCCTCGTTTAGCAGGCTGTTTTTTAGGCAGAGACTAGCGACAGAGTCTGTAAGGCCGTCGATTTTCAAGCATTCGTCGTTGAATCTGTCCAAGAACTTCCTGGTCGGCTCCCCGGATTTTTGGGTAACCCCTAGTAAGTTAATTGGGTGTTTTGCCTTGGCTATGCGCGTCGTGAACCGAGCCAGGAAGCTTTGAGAGATGTCTGCAAAGGCCGTGATGGACCTTGTGGGAGGGCGTTGAACCATCGGATCGCTGGGCCGGCTAGCGTCACAGGGAATGCTCGGCATTTGACCGCGTCGCCTACTCCTTCCAAGTTCATTCTTGCTTCAAAAGCTGTGAGGTGCTCCTGGGGATCCTTAGTCCCGTCGTACCTCATGTCCGTCGGCTTGTCGAAGTTCTTCGGAAGCCGAACCTTGAGGATTGAGGGGTGGAAGGGAGTGGCTCCCATGATGATGGGATCCTGTTTCTTCTTGGCTTTCCCTCTCTGGGACTCCCCTTGGCTCTCGGACCTGCCTTGGGTGGGTCGAGAGGTCGCCTGTGTATGCGCCTCGTCGCGCTTTGTTAGGCTCCTTTCTTGGCCCTCGTGTCTTCGGGAGGGGGAGCGAGTGCGGGTGCGGGATCGACTCCTCGCTGCCAACTCTCGCTCAAGGTTTTGTACTATGTGCCTGAGTTCTTGCATGATCTTGGCGTTGTCGGCCCCCGTTCCTCCGAAGGGACGTCTTTCGGGGGTCTTGGTGTAGATTGGTTGGTTTGGATGAACGGAGGATCGTGGTTGTTCGCCGGCACGGGCTGTCGAACTTGCCCTGCTCAGGCGAGCCCCGCCTCCTTCGCGGAGTTCCTCCGAAGTAGGGAGTCGCTCCATGTCTGCTCCAGGGCTCCCCACAGACGGCGCCAATGTTCGTTACCAGATAATCTCGGGTGCTAGACGGGTTGGGTGATGATGAATGGATGAGCGGGAGAGACCCTGAAGTGGCTTGGAGCGGGTCCCTGGTCTAGAGTTGAAGACTGGCAAAACCGATGGTAGGACGGACGAGAGGGGGGTGGCCACCTGCAAGGACACTCCGACGATCAAGTCAGTGTCCGTACGAAATGATAGCCAAATTAGGTAAGGTGATGTGTACCTCGGGGGGAGTGCTGACCTCTCCCCTTATATACTGTGCTGGGCGGGTCCATAAATACCTAGCTCACTGGCCAGGGTGTTTGTGAGCTGTCCCTATCCACATGGGAGGAGCAGGTCGTTTCGAACCTCGGGTCGGGGCTTCGGGTATTGCCCCGAAGAGACCGACCCGACCGGTTTGTTAGGCGTGGTGCACTGGGTCGTGCAGATAGTAAAGTCGGGCGTCAACCGGGTCGGGTGTTAAGAACCGACCCGTTGGGTTCTCCTTGTGAGGGATAGTTTAGACTTGAGTCAGGGGTGGTATCCCGACCCGGCGGCTAGCTAGACTGGACTTGCAATGATCCGTAACAATGGCCAATGTATAATTGCTACTGTTATCTTGAAGTTTAGCCAAATTTTTTCCGTAGTTAAATTTCTTATTTCTTGTAATAGTGTATATGCAAAATTTCAAAAATTAAATCGATAAGTAAGTAAATCGATTATTATGAATTTCATGTATATGTAAAGTTCTGAAAATCAATAATATTTACAATAATATTGAATTTTTTTAATATAAACGATTTTTTTATTCTTTATATGTATCATTATTCTTTAAAAAACTTGTTACAATCAAACCCTAAAAATATAACAATATTACTAAATATATTTAATTATATGACCAGGCTATTACTCAATTAGAGTTACTTAATTGAAAGGGTAATCCATATTTACAGATAATTCTTGTAGGAAACAAAGAATATCAACTTTTGGAAGTTGAAATATTTTCAACCTTTTTGTAACCTAATAAGGCCTATTAGAATCAAAGTTAGTTTAGCACTAAGCTAAAGTCCTTCTCACCTATCAATGACTCATCACACTATTAGTAAGTTAGTATTTTTCTTACGGTAATTATTATGGAATCTAAAAAGTGGTCTCTAATTTATTAAAAAAAAATTAATAATTAATATTTAATTTAAAAAATATAAAAATAAATCATTTTTAAAAATTTAAATTTTATTATAAAAGATAAAATAAACAAAATTTAAATACTAAATTATAGATATCATAGATTTAATTTTTTTATCATGCTAGTTAGAGATTATATCAGAGTTTATTTGCCAATTCAACTAGCTATTATAGTATTTAGCTAGAAAAAAAAGTGTCAACCCACCAACAACGTGATAAGTCATTGTTAGATTATTTTTTTGGTTTTTTTACGGTATCTTTCAGTCCGGCAGACCAACGATTAATTCGCTACGAGATTGAGTTTCATTTAAGGGTTTGTCGCTGACCAATAGGTTGCTGCATGCACAAGACGGGATTCGAACTTCTAATACTTATTTAAACGAACTAGTGAGCTAACCAACCAAACTTAATTATTCTATTTATAAATTGAGGTGACTAGAAGTACTTAAGCAATTATTGATAAATAAAACTCAACTTTGTGACGATTTTTACATTTTATTGGGAAAAAGTTTTGGTATTTTTTTCTTTTAAATGTTATACTAACTCATCCATTAATTATTTACCATTGCATGTGGTGCATGTGTTAGCTTTATTGGACCTCCATTAACAAAAAGAGTTCAAGTAAAAATTAAAGAGTGAAATAAAACTACTTTCTCTTTATGAAATGTAGATAACTCAAAAACAAAAGATCTAAAACAGAAGCATTTGAAATATGATGCATGTGACTTATCCAAGAGGTGTAGGACATAGAAACGTGCAATTGTTTCAACTATCTTCTGAGTTGATAGAGCAAAGGACTAGGATATAGATGTGTTTGGGGGAAAAGATTTTATGACTAGGACAACTCCCAAAATGAGATTAACCCACTTTGTTCATCATATCTTTCTTTGCCTATTTATCTTTTCTTTTTTTCTTTCTAAAAAAAAATATACAATAAAGTTATGAATTACTACAAAAGGTATTTGTAGATGATACAAATTAAGTTGTTTTCTATTTTTAAGTCTTTCTGCAAACAATTTACTAAAAATATTTTTATAAAATTTAACACACAACAACAACGAAGTCTTGTCTCACAAGATGGAGTTGGCTATATGGATTTAACGACGCCATCAACCTCTATCATGTATCGTGTCTACAGAGAGTCCGTTTATGTGTAGATCTCGTTTGACCACTTCATGGATGGTCTTCCTAGATCTTTCTCTGCCTTTCGTCCCTTATCCATCTTTCATCTCATCCACACTCCTGACTGGGTGCTCTATCGGTCTTCTTCTCACATGTCCAAATCACCTGAGATGCGATTCTACCATATTTTCGATAATAGATGCTACTCCAACTCTCTCTCTTATATATCCGTTTCTTATTCTATAAAATTTAACTTTAAAAAAAATTAAAAAAATTTAAGTAATTTGAATAATAGCAATTCTTAGGACTAGAACAACATGCTTTCATATTTAAATACTTATAGGTCATTAAGTAATAATATAATTCTAAGCGGTAAAAGATTATTTTTGTTATTAATTGTCAATCATAGGTATAAACAATTCTGTTTTACATTTTTTGCCTTCAATTTCAAAGATAAAAATATAAAACATTTTCAAAAGCTAAATTAAACTAGCACTAATTTGTATGAATTTAGCTAAAGATGACCTAATAACATGATTGGTTAATTAAAGAAAAGAAAGAAAAGATATATATAGAGTTTTATTTTTTTCAATACATTAAATATGTTAAAAAAAAATATCATTTAATTTATATTTGTAACATCCTGATCAAAATTCCATTTTGCATTCAGAAATTAAAGAAGCAATGAAAAATGTGCTGGAATTTGCTTTCATTTCATACCAATAAGGTGTGTTGCTTATTCAATTCATTCATTATTCTCATTTCTTTGATTCTCTATCATCACATGCAAACATCCTCTTGTCCTTCTTTAGATCCCATTTTCAAGTGAAGAGACTCAAGAGGGAAAAACAATCAA
>NC_029792.2:128517780-128518150 GCF_000816755.2 Arachis ipaensis | reverse complement strand
TGTAAAAATAAAAAAAAATTACAAAATGTTTTAGTTAGTTGAGTATGCAAATTTAGGTCTAAAATCACTAAGCATTCTACTTGATGTAGTTTATTAATATATGAGTTTATCTAATTTTGCATAAATTTTAAACAGTTATTAACAATATATTTCACAAATTAAATTAACAAAATGTGGAATATTGTCTTATTATTATTAGTATAAATGGAAATCAATGGCTACTGCCTAGGAGGTCATGAAGCAATTTCATTGTTATGGCCTATTTTGATTTGTGTTCGCTTTGTATCAAAATTTTATTTTTATTTAAATAATAATAATAATAATAATAATAATAATAATAATAATAATAATAAATTATAAAAAAAACATT
>NC_029792.2:128512218-128517652 GCF_000816755.2 Arachis ipaensis | reverse complement strand
AAAATGTAAACTATAAAAGAATATAATTTGACTTCGCATGTTATATCTAATATGGTAAAAACTCGGGTAAAGTCGACTTCACGTGAAGTTTATACCTGAGAGCCGTTAAATGTTATATCTAACGGCTCTCAGGTATCAACTTAACGTGAAGTTGACTGCATCTGAATTTCCACTATCTACTATGTATCCTCATATTTGAGGATAATTCAACGATGAGTAATGTCAAAATTAAATCACCACTTCACACAAATAATACGTCCTTTTAGAAGTAAAGTAATTCACCCAAAAATAAGAGAGATTTGGAATGAAAGTTAAAAGGTGATTTGTCCTAAGAGTTGTAGTAGTGTTTTTTTGTCTTTCTTATTCATTTATATATTTTAACTCTAATATAATAAAATAAAATATAAAATCCAAAAAAATAGGAGGGAAAATAATTATGGAGGCGTCGGTGTAAGTAAGCATGGTGTTGTGGAGACAGCGAAGCAGCAAAACCCCATCACTCACCACTATCAATAGTGTCACCCATTCAAGGGTATATCCGTAATTTCAATCACACTTTTATTTTGGGCCGGACAAGTACTAATTCGTCGCAAATCTAAACTTTATTTAGAAGTCTGTTACTGACTGATGAATTACTGTATGTACAAAATAGAATTTAAACTCTCAATATTTATTTAAGCAGACGAGTGAGCTAATCTTATATATATGAATGGAATCTCTACAATAAGTGTATCATCATATCATAACTTTGATATAATGGTGAGGTAAGGATTAATACCATTAATAATATATTAAAGTTACAATAAGAATATAAATAAATAAACCAAAAGTATATGCATCTTAATTTGTAAAAAGGATTATCTCAAATAAAAAAATTTTGCATGAATCTTAATTATTGAGACAAAGTAAATTCTAATCTAATATAGATTCTACAAGAGCATCAAATGAATAATAAAAATTGACACTTTAAATATGTAATTGCTTTAAAACTTAGAAAAAAAGGGATATTCTTATTGACTTTAGTAATATTGCATCTAATATGAGAAGAATAAGATGACAAATAAATTTTTGAATAATTATATTTTGGATATATTAATTTCTAAAGGAAAAAAATATTAAATTTTTTTTAACAATAGTAAATATGAATAAATTAGTTCAAATTAAGACCGTCTATTTTAATCTTAGGAGTTAATTTGAAGATAATGTATTCATATTAGTTATTCTAAAAGATTTTATTGATATTTTTTTTAAAGACTAATACGTTTGAAGTGTAAATTTTTAAGAATTTATTTATCACTTTACTCATACAAAAGTAATNCATTTAATAATTAATATTTTGTATAACTTATAAGAAAAATCAATCATTCATCTAATCTAATCTAATATAATAATAATAAAGATTAAGGTTAAGCAAAATCAAATAAAAGCTGTAAAGAGAATAGGGTGTAGGGTTGTGGGTCCCTAGTAGATGTTCCCTGTTTAGATTGCATTAGGAGATGATTAAAATTTGTGGGACCCAAATAGGGTATGCCTCCTCTGTCCTTAGCAAAATTCCACAATTCCCCACTCAATTTCCTCACTCTTTTCCTTTGACCCCTAACCCACAGACCAAACCCTATCTTTTCCCTTCATTTATTACTTATTTAATTAAACCCTCCCCCTTACTTTCTTCCTTTTCATTTTCTTTCCCTTTTTTCAAAGTTAAACAAACTGCTGCTTCTATCATCCCTCTTACATGATTTTATTTTATTTTGTTACAAACATTATTTAAATAATTTGCAACTATTCAAATTTAGGTTAATTTTATGTGTTGCCAATATAAAAATATTTTATATAAATATCTAATCTTTTAATTAATTATATATATTATATATATTTTTTATAATTAAGATCAACGGTTAAAAATCACTGATACATCAGTATGACGGTACATTTGAAAATTTTCCAAAACATTGATATAGTGATTAGAACTATGGAAGACAAGATACAACTTCAAAACATGTTATTGATCCTATGGATGAATTATAGATATCAAAGTAAAAGTAAAAAAAATAAAATAAAATGACCCTCCTTTCTTAATTCACCCATTTTTTATTCTACCCTCCAACTTTAATAATTATTTTCCATGAGTAGTTAAACAAGGTTGGAATAAAAAGGTGGTAAAACAAGAAACAAGAAATAAGAGAGTAAATGCAGAATTGATATAAAAAGAGAGACAAGGGTGGGTCAAGGAAGTGAAAAATATGGAATAATCAAATCACCTTTTAATTATTCATAATGAGTTGTATTAGAGAGATAATAATAATAATAATAGTAATTAATTTGTGGAAGTTTAATTTGCATATTTGGGTGTGTTAGATTTGTGTATAGAGTAATGATATGAATTTGATTAATTCTCAATTTCAAGAATAAATTACTAATTTTATTAACCCATTATTTTATAAGTGTCAAATAATTTTTAGAATAAATGACTTTTATAAATTAAAGACATGCTAATTTTACGTATATTTTTTAAATAAAAAAAAGTTACGTAAAATGTCTCATTGCATGTTCTTATGTAAATCGAATTTATTGAATTCGAATTAGGCTTAATAGTACTAAATTGAATTCAATTTAGTAGTGGCCAACGTAATTTGAAACGTATTGATTCGATTTAGTGTTAGTTAGCCTAATTCGAATTTATTGAATTTGATTTACTTGTAAACCCCAAATCAACTAATTCGAATCAAATAGATTCGATTTAGTACTATCAAGTCTAATTCAAATTCAATGAATTCGATTTATATAAAAACGTGTAACAAAATATTTACGTAACGTTTTTTTATTTGGGAGATACATGTAAAATTACCATGACTTTGATTAAAAACTTAAATCAAACATCTCTTATTACTGAAATTCATCTAATTTTATTAGTTAATATTTTTCCAAAAAAGGAAAATTACAATCCTATCCTTTGCTTTTGGTTGGTGGGTGAGGGAATGAAGAAGACTTAAAATGGAGCATAAGGTCACATAAAGCAAATATTATTAGATAATTGTAACACCATTATTGTCTCCTACATACATAATGTATCTATCTTTTCATTTTCCCCTCCACTACTCTCCTTAAGCTTTTCCTCCCATGAATGCTTTGTTTTTTCTCCTTTGAATATTAGCTAATAAAAAAAATGTTAATTATAAATTATATATCTAAAAAGCATGAAAAGATATTACATTTGATTGCTGATCATTAGCTAGCTCTCAATTTAAGTATCTAATGATGAGTGAGACATGCATTTTGAAAGGTATGACTTTTATTATATACATGCAAATTATACTGTTTTAAAATTCTTAAAGACATTTATTTTTTTAAAAATCTAATTTATACGCTCTAAAAATATTTAAGAAAAGTTATATATGAAAATGTAAAATTGACACAATTAATCATGAATTTTGTACATGCAAATTGTACAGATTTAAACATTTTAAAGTTTAATTAAGTTGATAAACTCATTTAACCCAAGTTTGCTTTATGAGCTCACAGAATCAACTTATTAAACTACTAACAAATAAAATCACTTTTCTTTCTAAATTTTAAAAATATTTTTTTTAAGATGAAAATTATGAATTATATTTTTTTTTGAATTTGTCTAATATTTTTACTTTTTACAAAACAAATTTGTTAAAAATACTAATTTTTTTCAAAACATTCTCACAAATTAATGGCATCATAATAAGTATATATATTGAGCCTGAGATACTAAAATTTTGAATTTTGAATTTTCGATATTCAATATGTTTAATGAATGATGAACTTTAACTCAATACTTATTAGCTAAATCCTAATTTTTATATTCTAAAAATTTTTTAAAACGAGCTTATATCTAAAAATGGAAAACTGATAAATAATGTGTCATACATACATACAGAAAAAAAAAAACCATTTTTTCATTTCAAAATTAATTTTTTTTTTAGTTACCCATGGTATTTTTCAGCTCGACAGACCAAAGACTAATCCGTCGCGAGTCTGAAATCTATTTAAGGGTCTGCCGCTGGACAATAGACTGCTGCATGTACAATACAAAATTCGAACTTCCGATATCTATTTAAGCAGACCAGTAAATTGACCACTTGACCAACCCAAAATTAAACATTTATTAGGATATAAAAGCACAACAGATTTAATGAAATGTTGGCTGAAATAATAAAAGTTATGCTGCCTCCACCTTATGACATCGTGCTTATCAGAGTTCATTAGGGTTCGTTAAACTATTATTGATAAGATTAGGATCAAAGTTAAGAATTTCTATTTATTTTGTCTTGTTTGAATTCAAGGGGTGACAAGTGGGTTTGTTTTGTTCTCTAGTCATGCATTTATATTTTTAAGGGTTAGGTTTCTTTCATATTGTTAAACAAGATGGATTTGGATCCTCTAAAGTTTGAATTTGACTTTAGAGAGTAAAGTGTGATCTCTCACCATTAATTTCATAGGTGGGACCAATAATAAATATGAAAGAGAAACTATTCAAAGGGAGAAGATCACACTTTACTCTCTAAAGTGAAATTCAAACTTTAGAGAATCCAAATCCAAACAAGATTGATCAAACGGTATTGTATATGATTTTTAAGTGGATATCCGATCTGATTCTTAATAATTTTTTTGAAAGATTACGAGGTTTTTAAACAAAAAAAAAAGATTCTTTTTTATTTTTATTATTTAATTTTGTGAGATTGGTTATTAATTTTCTATTAATGATCTCTTTTTAAAATATATTTATATGACACGTTAATTATTAATATATCATCTATTTAATTTTTATAAGTAAAAATAATTTAAAAATCACTAATATTTCTTAGTTTTACACAATAAATTTAGTCAATATATTTGAAAAAAATAACAAAAAAAACTAATAATTACCCCAAAAAGATAACGAGACTCCCAACAAAAAAGAATTTTCTAATCTTAGTTGGTTTTTAACGGATAAATCAACAGTATTTTATACAGTAAATTTAGCTAATTATTTGAAAAAGATAATAAAAAAATAAAAATAAAAATGGTTTTGATAATTATCCTTAAAAGATAACGAGACTTCCAACGAAAAAAAATTTGTTAATTTTAGTTGGTTCTTAATGGATAAATCAATAGTTTTTAACATGTTATGTAAGCTTATTCCGTTAATACAAATAAAAAATATTAACAGAAAGGCTAATCAGTTTCATAAAGTAAAGATCAAAAGCCGAAAAAGATATTATTTTTTATTTAAGACCTTGTTGTCTTTCGAAATAATTGTCAAGAATCGTTTAAGATTTTTTTTTTATGATTTTTTATGGATAATAAATAACTATATATGTGTGTATATATACATTAAAAAAATTAAACACATTTAATACATTAAAAGAATAATATTTTTTGACAAGATATCCAAGAGCTTCTCATCAACAAAACCCTATGTATT
>NC_029792.2:128511787-128512092 GCF_000816755.2 Arachis ipaensis | reverse complement strand
CATAGGGTAGCACTTCTCTAATTTGCTACAAGGCTTAATTACATTTAAGATTGTGAAAGGTCAAATTTGAAATTAATAAATTTAAAGCCTAATAATAATAATAATTAAGGAGGATATTAGTCCAATTTGAGTATGATGAGGATTATTCCTTAATCCTTATTAATCAAATACTATTTGACAAGATTGATGGCATTAGTCATTAGATAAGCATATCACTTCTTGGAAGCAATTATGACCACTAAACTAACAAAAAAAAAAAAAAGATAGAAAATATGTATCGCATTCGTTTTAAAGATTGCAAAGTG
>NC_029792.2:128506005-128511772 GCF_000816755.2 Arachis ipaensis | reverse complement strand
AAATTTATTTTGTGACACATATGCTTCCATTTAAGAATATTACTTCCTTTTTCCACCACTATATATTTATAGGAACTTCATCATAATAATCATGATCTTATTTTATTATTATATTTATATATCTCAAATTGATGGGAGCAAGTCAACTATGATTGCTTTTAACTCCATTGCATCTACTTGAAAACTTTAGCCCTAAATCCTGTATTGACTTCATCAACAAATATTTCATCACTTTTTTGCCCCCCTTGAATTGTCAAAATCCATTTTCTTGTTTTGATAATCTTCTTTTTCTTGATTCCATATGCGACATGCAACCCATTGTTTATAGGAAAACAATAACGGAGAAATGTTGAAAAGGTTTTCCATTGTTTAGGATTCTTTGTTGATTTTTTTTTTATGGATCTGAATTTTATTTAAGAGTTTGTCTGATTAATGAATTACTGTATATATTAGACAAAATCTAAATTTTTAATAATTATTTAAGTGGACGAGTGAGCTAATAACCACTCGACCAACTCAAATTAATCGAGAGAAAGACAACAAATTAATAACATGAGTTTGGTTTTTAAAAAATTTTCAAAGATCATAAGTCTAAAATGATGTAGTCTTTTAATATTTTCTACCGAAATTTTAAATCGACATCGTTTTGATGCTATCAAAACATAGAAATTAACGGTCCACATAAGATTTTCATTATCAACAAAACATTAACTTGATGGTTGACAGAAAGATTATGTTAATTTTTAAAAAAATTTTAGTATATATCTAAATAAATTTTTAAAAAAAGAATAAAAAATGTCTGACACAAAATTTTTTAATGATTTATTTAGGTATATATATTATATTGATAGTTATCACATTTAACTTGAAATCAGACCCCTATCCTGAATAAAGAATTCATATTCTATCTCTAACAAATTTGTTTCCAATCATATGAGCCATAAATAATATATTTTCCAAAATCCCTTCTTATGCACTCTCATCCTCCTCTATATATATAAAGGCAAGAGATGCATTATCAAAGGTATGCAAAATTCTAACCCTAATTTATGTCTCTAAGATTTATATTGAATTGGGTCAAGTTATTTGCAGATACGTATATTGTCATATAAGACATATACATTGTCCTTAAAGAGCCAAACAAGATATTCCCAAATAATAACTTATTGTAAAAGTGAGAGCCCCTTCAAGGATTCAATTTTAGACCAAATATAATAAATAATACTAAAATTTAAGATATAAATTGATATAATACATCACATCTTATAAGCACAAATATTCTTTAATAAAAACTTTTTAAAATAATAAACGTTATTAACAAAATAATACTTGGAGAGTCAAATACTTTTGTTTTCATCAACAAAAAACACTTGTCATCAATTATGTTTACCACAATAATGCTTTTCTGTTTAACGTAAACAAAATTATTTGATAGTTAGATTTATTTTATCAAATGTTTAATATTTTGAAAAATATTTTTATCTTTTTATTTATTTATTTTTGAGTTGTCCACAGTATTCATCAACCCGACAGACTAACGACTAATATGTCGCGGATCTGAGCTCCATTTAAGGGTCTGCCGCTGGCTAATGAGTTGCTGCATGCACAAGGCAGATTCAAACCCTGACACTTGTTTAAACGGACGAGTGAACTGATCACTCGACCAACTCAAGTTGTTTTTTTTTTTTTTTTTTTATAATTTTGAAAAGCATTTGCATGTAGAGGATTGGACCAGTTCATAGCTAGTGAGAAAAAGAGGCCCACGAATAATAATAAATTAATATGGCACACATTTTAACCCTACAAACCACGTGCCACATTTTCCCCATGTGTTCGAAACGTTTCTTCCCAATTTGTGAACCACATTAATTAGCCCTTAGTGTGGGGGCTTCACTATCTCACATTAATAGGGCCAAAAAATATAATCCTTATATTACATCAACACTTTTTTAAAATTATATATATAATAAAATACAATGCCTCAAAATAAATATACATATCAAGAAATTGAAACAAGAAAACCACAAAGGCCATGCTTCCTTGTACTGTACACAAAAGACCAAAATTCAACAACTCATTCAACAAATCATGGGCTAAGCTACAATAATATATATTATTTTTTACGATATCTTTTAGTTCGACAGAATAAAAATTAATCTGTTATAAATTTGAATTTTATTTAAGAAATTATTATTCGCCAATAAATTATTATATGTATAAGACAAAATATAAAATTTTGACACTTATTTAAATACACGACCAACACAAATTTAATTAGAATATTATTATTAATTATTATTATCTTAAAAGGTGCAAGATAAGTTTTAATATTGTGAAGCAAACCTGAGATATGTATGCCATCCTTTTTTTTTTTTTGGAATAAATTTTTCCAACATAAATAAACAAATCTTAGAGTCCATCAATCCCACGTGTATGGCATTTTGGGATTGGTTCATAACTTTATGCAACCAAACAAACATATCCTAAGTTTGAAAAATTATATTATAAATACCATAAACATTAAAGTTTAAACAACTCTCTTCTCATGTATTAAAATCTGTCTAGTTCACATCCAACCATCTTGATGGAGTCAATAAAATAAACAACACAAAGCAGGTTATCACTAACAACTGCTCAGAGACTATATATGTTTATCTTATCTAACTAAACTTTATATTAATTATTGTGTGGCCAATTTGCCATATATCTCAATACAGCTGTATATAATAATAAATAATAAATAATTACGCATTTTTTCACACGATATCTTCTAGTCTATTAAGCTAGTTACTGCTAATTTATTGTAATTAGTCAACCGATAGACAAATAATTTAGCTATAGTTTTTTTTTTCACGGTATCCTCCAACCCGATCGGTCAAGGACTAATCCATCGCGGATCTGAGCTCCATTTAAAGGCCTGCCGCTGGCCAATGGGTTGCTGCATGCACAAGGCGGGATTCGAACCCCCGACACTTGCTTAAGCGGACGAGTGAGCTGACTACTCGACCAACCCAAATTGGTTAATTTAGCTATAGTTTTGACACTCCAAATTTTATGGTTTTGTTTTTTATGGAAAGACGAAAATTACCCACCCAACAAAACACATATATTAAAAAAAAGTATTTTACACTTTAAATATGATAAATCAAATTTCTAAAAAAAAAAAATTTATATATTGAAAATAAAAACAAGAAAATGGAGCCAAAGTCAAAGGACAAGTATTTAGTATGTAAGAACAATTAGTTAATTGCAACGTTTTATAATTGAGTAAGAGAAACAACAGGCAAGGACTTAAGAGGTTTTCGGTTGAAATAAACATCACTAGATTTAGTATATATATAATTTGCATTGATTTTGATATTATAAAATTATTGTGTTATTGGGAGCAATATACTCTCTCTCTCTCTGTTATAAATTCAAGTATAAAAATATTTCCGTGTCTATTTGACTATATAAATATTATTAAAATTAAAATAGTATTTTTTATATTTTGATATTTTTATTTTTTAAATAAAAATATTAAATAATTAAAAATATTACTTTAAATTTTAGCAACATTTTTAAAGCAGGGTAGTCATTATAATTATTATAACATATCCGTAATGGAATGAACATGTATATAAGAAACATTGTGTTTGTTGAGTCTTCAAGATTTTTAAGGCTTCAAAGGGAGGTTTGGAGTAGATGAACAAAAAATGTGTTATTTTTTCTTTCCACATTTTCCCTTAAAATTAGGTCATGCTGGATAATAATGCTAAACTAATAGAATAAATTAAAATAAGTTATTGAAGTGTTGAGTTTTAAGTGTAAGTGGTGAAAGTCTTTAAGAATGGATAAAATAAATATGCAACAGAATATGGAAGATTAATAAATTTTGTTTTAAAATTTTAGATCAAGATGTAACGTCTAATTTGCTATTGTAATTTATTCTTTAATCCATGGGTTAACATCTTTTTTAAGTTTTAGATCCTCTCGCATAACATGTCACCTGCTGTATGATGAAATAAAACGCCGCCAATAAAAACGATACTAGAATCTGTTGTATTAGCGACGAATTTTAATGAGTGAGTAATATGTATTGATGTTACTAATGAACTTAATCACGGATAATATCTAACAATAAAAATGACACTAATAATTAGCAACGATTTTTTTCATTCGCCACTAATTAGTGATCGAATTTAGCAGCGAATTTTTGAATCAAGAATCTAAGGTTTTTAGGATGATAGCCACGGGTTTTTTGTTGCTAATTGCACTGAACACTTTAAAATATTTTTAATTTAAAAAATAAAATAAAAATATTTAAAAATGCAATTTTAATTTTAAAAGCAGAAAGGTAGGACTAGAAGACATTACTACTTTGTACAACTAGCTAGATTGATATCTCTCATTTATTTATGCTTATTATGCTAAGAGGTCAATAATAATAATAATAATGTATGAGTACAGTCATGCGGCTCAATTTTATGGTTATAAAAGTCTTGTATGTAATGTGTCCGGATATGAATTTATGAGATACAAGATAAATTTATGGGACAGCTTTTGTGAGTGTCAGGATGTAGAACTCGAATCCTGCGAGTTGCTTGATTTAAAAATTTTGCAGAACAAATCGGATGGTCCGATTTGGAATTGGAAAAATTTAAATTTCGCAAGAAAAAAATTGGACCTTCTGTGTTATTTGTCTTTAACAATTCGGACCGTCTGTTTACTATGGAGAAACTCGCATGGTCCGAGTTCTATTATTCTGACACCACACGAATGTGAAACACCTGTGTTCTCCATATCTCAATCCAATCCCATTGTTACCTCCATATTCAAATTAAAAAGCGTAGTCAGGCATGGTAATGTTTGAAAATAAAATAGTGATGACATAAGAGTGAGAGCTCATGATGAAGTTTATTATGTTTTAAGGAGAGACAATATATAGTAGCTTAGGTTGGTAGTTCCTCGTTATAAAGAGACCAACCAATCAACTCAACAATGCTATGCATACACCATTATCACTACTTCATTCTCAAACCTACCTTTCATCATTTCATCTATCTGTCTATATAATTATTACTTGTTTATATATTAATATTCATATATTATTGTTCCAAGCTCTTAGATTCGAAAATTTAATGGCCTAGTAAGAATTAAGTAGATTATTTAGTGTGCATGTTTTTTTATTTTCATTATCTTTTTTTTCTCCCAATAAATTTCAATGTCATGCAAATAGTTTTATCAATTGCTAGAGTAGAATGTATGTGCAGCAACAATCGATCAAGTATTCATGTGCATGTGTGTGTATAAATATCTCACAAACATGTATGACAAATTCTTGAATTTTGCAGAAAAAATAACACATCTTCATTATTGTATTAATTAGAAAAAAAGATAAATAAGTCCCTAACTTTTTAATTCGAAGGTACATAAGTTTTTGATTAATTGAAAATACAAAGACACTCTTAATCTTCTAAAATACAAGATACTTAAGTTTTTTCGTCTAAAATATATAAGGATAAAATACAAGATACTTAAGTTTCTTTGTCTAAAATATAAAGATGTTTCGCATTTTGAAAAGTGAAAGATATTTTTGTATTTTCAATTAGTTGAGAACTTATTTAATTTGTCTTCGAAATAAAAAATAAGGGATTTATTTGTCATTTACTCTTAAAATTAAATTAAAGTATCCCATTAGAACAAATAAAAACAATGATATTCATTTTGGAAAGTTTCACGCAGTAAAAATATAGGAAAATTTTTAAATATATCAGTATATCGGTGT
>NC_029792.2:128504940-128505965 GCF_000816755.2 Arachis ipaensis | reverse complement strand
TCGGTATTTCAATAAATTTTAATTGTTGATCTTAATTATATATTATATATATTTTTTATAATTAAAATTAACGATTAAAAATCACTGACTAGTATATCGATACACTTGAAAATTTATCAAAAATATAGTGTTAAATGAAATCATGAATATCTATAAATATATTAAGTAAAATCTAAATTACTAGTGCATTTTGTTTGGGCTTTTAGGAGCAATATTTAATGAATAATTAATGACAATCACCAAAATAGGTTACAAAGGTAATGATGAAGGATCGAAGATTACATCAGAATGTGTCCATTTTCATGCCACCACCACCACAAACTCAGTCTTCTGCTTGTGACAGAAACCCTGAAAAAGTAACTCCTTATGGGGATTTACCATGTTTGGATTTGGACAGAAAAAATTCAATATAGTCAAGTGAGCAGTGAGGTATATATATAGTTTTGTTGAACTAAGTGCTAAGCGAGTTCAATTTTAAATTAAATAAAATCAATGAATAAATTTAGAGAAAAAATTTTGAATAATTACTGACAATTATCTTAAAAAACAACAAAGTCTTAAAAACAATTTTTTTTAAAACCTATATATCATGTTAAATTGTTAATTAATTCACTAAGATGTAAATAGTAGCGATACAAGTGAGGTATTTTAGGTCGGTAAATAAGTATCATCTTAGGCCCATAAATAAAGATCATTAGTCATATATAAAAAGAGATGTCACAATAACCAAGTTGGGTTGGTTTAGTGGTTAGCTCACTAGTCTGCTTAAACAAGTGTCGGGGGTTCGAATCCCTCCTTATGCATGCAGCAACCCATTGGCCAGCGGCAAACCCTTAAATGGAGCTCAGTACCGCGACGGATTAGTCCTTGACCTGCCGAGTTGGAGGAGAGAGCTCTAGCTTTTCTTTTTCTTTCTTATTTATAAGGTTGCAACTCTTATTCTCTTCTTCAACATGCTGTCACTGGTTCTGTTATTTTTTCTTGGCCTAAACTATCTTTATATAAGAACCAATTAGGATTGATAA